>NW_021319346.1:168210-177802 GCF_001605985.2 Dendrobium catenatum | reverse complement strand
GATTCACAAATCTTTCCTAACAAAAACAACTCAAAAGATCCTTCGACATAAAACAAGTCATCTTGTATTTGAATAATTCAATCCCAAGAATTGAAATCAACATGAAGCATAATTCCCCACGACCCAAAATATGCTTCAATCATAGCACATGTAATATTTCATTATGAGAATATAAAGTAAGTGAAACTTCTCCAAAATCACAATGCAACATTGAATACATTCTATATAAAACTCATATTTGGGGCAAGTGACATGATACATTCTCTAGAGACTTCAATTTGATGCAAAACATTACTCAAACTTTCTTTCCTCCAATCATCTCATGAGACCAAACAAGAAGAGCAAAGCACAACCTCATATGAACCTCACTCCAACAATTCAAGAAGTTTTCCAACACATACTCACATTTCTATCATTCCAACATTCACAAAATATCTTGAACAACTACTAACTTCTTCAAACAAATGTGAAGGAACAATTCGACATCTTCCTTTCACAAAGTATATCTTCAAACAATCCAAATGACTTTTCTCCAAAACTCTTAACACCAAGTAATAAATAGAACGTAGAAAGATGCTTTGAAAAATTTATAAATAAATCTCTAAACTCATAAAAAATTATCATTTATAGTTCAACAAAAGACCCCAAACTCTTTGGCATAAAACCTCTCATGAAACTTTTCAATTATAAAACCACTTATGAAACTCTCCAACACAAAGCAAGTCATCAAGTTTTTCCAAAGTTAAACAAAAACTACTTAACATAAAGCATGCAATACTTGCATCAATTTAACTTAAATTTTTCAAATGAATTATAAAGCACATAAAGGTTCTCTAAACTTCAAGTGGCCACGAGTGCATGTAAAGGAAAGTTATGAAATTTCATGCTCATTTATTTTTCTTTAACTCGCATTGAATAAGGCTCATTGTAACAAAACATAAACCCTATAAAGCTCATTTCACAAGAGTGGATTGCAAATCTGATGATACAAGCATGTAAGTGACCTCAAACTAGCCTTTCACTTATTAAATGAATTACAACTATCAAAGCATGGAGTTATAGTTTTCCTATAAATCTCTAATACAAACAAAGCCACTACTTTACATATGGGCATGAAAATGACCAAGTGCTCTTAACAACCACTCGGACATATCGACAATTCTGCTTAATTGTGACAATTCAAATATTTATAAAAAACACTGACTTACTTCTCGTTCCCCTGGGCCGCTTTAATTGTCAAATTGAACTGCAATGTAAATCTGACAAATTAAATTTTTTTTTTTTAAATTAGCAAGTTAAATTAATTTAGTAACTTACGTTTTAGTAAAATTAACAAATTAAACTAATATATTAAACCAGTAAATTATATTTTTATAAAATTAATAAATTAAATTAGTAAATTATATTTTACTGAAATTTATAAATAAAACTAGTAAATTTTATTATAATAAAATTAATCAATTAAAGGAAACAACTTGTATTTTAAACGACTTGCCTTCTAATTTATTAATTTAATTAATTTAACTATAATTTAATTGAACTCTAATATAAAATTGGGAATCGAAATAATTTATGGAAAATTAAATTAAATAGATTTAGTAGCTAAAGAAAGGTAACAACTTGCCTGGCGCCGCGAGAGCCAGACCTATCCCACATATGTCAGAATGCATACTTCCAACCAGCTCCAGACCCGTAATTGACCCATTCCTCTCACACCACGATCAGGCCCATCCATCTGAGATCAGGACCCGACTCGCCACATCTACTCCTCAACGTAAACTCTTGACGAGCTAGGCCCTTTGCTCTGCCACGTGAATTTGTTCTATCAGAGTCCGTCATTGGGTTAACATATGGTTTTGCTAGAAAGACATCATGATGCTTTTTTTTAGAAACATTTCATCAAATAGTTATATGTAAGAACAAAAAGCAAGATGAATAGCTAGATAAGAACACCATATCTCTGTAATTATATCCCAACCATGAAATGAAAGAAACCTCACATGCATACTTGATTGACATTACAACACCATGAGAGGTATCGAAATAAATCTTAAATCATTCCAAAGTTATCATGCCAACACTATGGGAAGCAAGATTCTATCAAGTCGTTCATGTACAAGAGAATCACAAGTGTATGTCAAGGAATATTCACATTTATCATGAAAGTATAAGCCTACATGTGAGCTCCTTCATTCCAAACAAGGCCCACCATATATGTGTATTACATTGTCTCATTGGTGCATTTCATCAAGCAACTAACATGTGATATCATGAATATCCATAGAACTACTCAATGTGGAAAAACCAAGCTTTACACCCTAACGGAAAGAAAATCTATGCTCATCAACAAGTTTAGTTAATCACATAACCATGTAATCTCCACCCATTTAACTAGGAACTTTAGAATGAGGGAAAGCATGATTAAGCCACAACCTTCTAAATATACTTGCTAAAACATAATCATGACAATTTTTTTGAATCAAGTTGTTTAACGCAATCCATGTCTAAATATCATAGAAGCATAGCAATCTCTTTTTTTTTACCAACAATATTAGGAAAGCTTATAAGATACCATGATTTAAGTAATAAAACCACATCACAAACAAATCCACATACGTTATAATTATCTATGCAAGAAAAACTTTACATTGAACCAATCAAGCCTACTTTACCATGAAAATAAAAAAAATTGAACGAGAGAGAGAGAGAGAGAGAGAGAGAGAGAGAGAAGAGAGAGAGAGAGAGAGAGAGAGAGAGAGAGGAGGGGAGAAGGAGAAGAAGTAAGAAGAGAATGGGTATACCTTGTGAATGAAGGAGAGCAACGTACAAGGCAGATCGAAGGATGTGAGTTTAGTTTAGGAGTACAAGGGGCGAGGGGAGCAAAGTCGCCGAAAGGGGGTTCGGCTAGGCTGGGGTTGTCGGGATGGGAGCGAGGCTTCAGCCTCAGCTAGGTCAGCTGAATAAGAATAATGGTTGGGGTGTCCAACATGGGGTTGGAGATGGCTTCAGCTCTTCGTTGGTTTTGCCAATAGAGGGAGACGGGGGGTTTCACACCTTTATGAGCTTCGCAGGCGAGAAAATGAGAGGGGGAAAGGAGACAGAGGCTTTGGTTTGGGCTCACACGAGAGAGAGAGAGAGAGAGAGAGAGAGAGAGAGAGAGAGAGAGAGTGGGGAGGGTGCCGGGTCTAGTCTGATCCAAAGGAGAGGGAAAGATCTCGGGATCGGAGGTAGCTCTTGGCTCGTGGACTAACAGAACCAAGGGAAGATGGAGGCAGCAGTTTTCAGTGTTGTGCGAACCACAGAGAAGGGAAGCGAGGAGAATCGATAGAGCTAGGGCTAGAGGCTTGCTAATGTCATCACATGTGAGGGGGATGCAAATCGCCCTAGTCAAAACTGCGGCTGGGGCTTTTCTCCTCTCGAGTCCAGAGTGCTTTGGTTCCATAGAGAAGAGAAGCACATGAAGGGGACTGGACATGTTCGATCCCTCTAAAGACCTCTGCCTCCCCTCCAAAATTAGTAAATCACGCGTCTACAACCTTTGGTAATGAAAGACTTCGAGCTTCAAGGCAAATCGAGACCGTAGGATCTATTTCCCAATAGAATACTAAATTCAAATGGGTTCAGAAAGTCAATGAAGCCTCATTTGGAATTAGGCTGAACCAATTTGGCTAAAATAAACCACAAATCAAACCTAATTTGACTTAATCCAGGCTAACTTAAGATTGACTCGACTCGATCAAATTAATTCAATAAAATTCAACTTAAATCAATGCCAATTCGAATTGAATCAAGTCTGATAAAACCCGATCAGCTCGATCAAATGCGCTCAAGGGTAAAAAAATAAAAATAAAAATAAGGTCAGCAGTGGTCTCTCCTAAAGACTCGCCCAATATACTTGTCAAAGAGAAGGGATCATCAAAGATAGGGGTCCAGATGTACATCTTTTTAACTAGTTTACATATCTATGCTATTTGTATAGATCACACAACATGGACTATTTTTTCTATTTATTTTATGCTCAATCTTTCATATATCCCTCTTAACTCTATAAACAAGAGGCATAATACTATAGGAATTATTCACAAAGATATTAGAGTTTTCCACTTACTTTATATACTAAACACATTCTCACTTGGTTCTCTAACAATCTTCTACTAAACACCTACTAGTAGGGCTGGTTATCGTCCTTGGAAAAATTTGAATCCAACAATCCTAAAGAAAATTTTCCCACTTTTTATAAAAGCCAAAAAAATCTTTAAAAAGACAAACAAGTAGCATTATTTAAAAAAAATAGACCAACGCGCGCGCTTTAATCATTTAATAATCTTCAGAACTCCATCTTTTGACAAATTACATTAAAAATAAGAAGTTTATTTGATATTATAATAACTTTTCTTTTTGATATTCATGTCTATTAAGACAAATTCACACACACATCACATATGCAAGACGCGAACCCAAGACCTCTTAGTTGGTAGCCAAACCCGATGATGTTTTGTGGGTTTCAAAAATCTAAACATTCATTCTAATATGATTGCGACATTATGTTGACCTCATTTTTGTATGAGGTCACTAGGATCAATCCAGACCATAGATAAATCAAGACCTTAGGATCAACCTAGATCTTAGATCAATCTAGATCTCAATTCCATTCAAACTTCAATCAAACCCAGACTTACAAACCAACTGGGACTTTAAACCTATCCAGACCTTAATCTCCAGTTCAAACTTATATCCTACCTTTGATCTAGTTCGACCCTATCCTATCACTTATAATCATCCAAATGATCATAAATGATATGGATAATTCAAGTCCAATCATCCAGACTCAAAACATAATTCAAATCCTAAAATCTTGACCAAAATTCAAAGGTAAAAGGCTAAGTCCTGAAAGCCTTTTCCATTGAATTTTTAAACACTTCCCAATCAATTGACGTCTGATTCAAAGTTTATCAATTTCATATTGATAGGATAAGTCTATAGAAAAAACCCTCCAAATTTGAGACCGTTCTGAGGTTTCTAACCCTAGAAAATAAATCAAAATCCAAAGGCTGTAAAATCTTCAAATATTTATGGCCTATGCCATTGGACTTGCTACCTAGTAGATCCTGACCTTAGAGCTTTCTCCAAAGCCTCTAATTACTTCCAAACCCTTAATCCTTACCCATTGATCATTAAACTACATTTTGATGGACCCACTTTGACCCCTAGTTGACTAGAGATCAAAATGACCAAAATGCCCCTTAAGGGCAATTTTAAAGTTTTCTCCAGACTTCAATGTGCCCTTTTCAAATCAAATCCTAGAACCTCTTCTGATGCATCCTAACCACCATTAGGAGTGCAATGGACTTAAGCCTTGACCCTGATCAAGCTTGGTTGACCAAGTCAACACCTTTTAACCAAAATACCCATTTCAAATCAAACGAACTCCAAATTGCTTGGAACCACTTCCAGCAAGTCTCAAACATCAAACCACAATTGTTGGACCCAAACCCAGACCCTAGATCAACCTAGTTGACCAAGTCAACCTAGGTTGACCAAACAGGCCCTTA
The DNA here is from genome assembly GCF_001605985.2 of Dendrobium catenatum. Classification (NCBI taxonomy): domain Eukaryota; kingdom Viridiplantae; phylum Streptophyta; class Magnoliopsida; order Asparagales; family Orchidaceae; genus Dendrobium; species Dendrobium catenatum. Next base: position 172,250 of record NW_021319346.1, on the reverse strand, counting down.
AGGGTTAAAACAAGCATTTTGACTGAATTGACCTCCTTAGACCTGAGGACCATCCTCATTGGTCTTCAAATGTCATTTCAAATTTATTGAATCCATTTCCAAACCCTGGATCCACTTGGTTGACCAAATCAACCAGTGTTGACCCAATGGCCCATTAAGGGCCCAAATAGGCCCATTTGATCCTAATGACCTATTTAAACCCAAAAAATACATCCACCAGGCTCCAAATATCAAATTAAACATGTCCAGCCTAAACTCACCCACTAGGTCAAAACCTGGTTGACCAAGTCAACCTAGGTTGACCCAAATACCCCTTAAGGCTTTGAATGGGTTTTTTCAACCCATTTAAAATATCAAACTCCCTTTCAAGGAATTTAAATCAACATTTAATACACCCTTTACTGCCACCTCAGCAGTCAAGAGGGTTAGTTGACTGGTCAACATAGTCAACAAACCTCTCTAAAGGGCTTTTAAATGGTTAACCCTATTAAACATTGATCCTTTTCTTCATGCACTAAACCCAAAGAATTTCATCAATGCTTGAAGCCACCTTGGATGCCACCTCACTCCTTTTGACTATTTGACTAGTCAAATGGTCAAATAATTGGTTTGGAGGGGTCAAATATGGTCAAAATCCATGTTAAGCTTAATCCCTTCTATCTTAAACCCCTCCACTAGTATTAAGGCACTCTAGAACCTTCACTAGGATCCTCTCCAGCCCTCAGATTTTAATCAAATGGCTCTTAATCCTCCCATGCTCAAGTGGGGACCAAGAGGCCTTTCCACCTAGGATGTCTTTCCCTTGTCCTTGCTCTGGTTCAATTATGTTGCCTTAAAATAGCAAAATGTGTTTGAAGAATTCCTTCTCATAGGATAGTTAAAGAAATTAGATTTCCTTATGGAATATAATGAATGAAATTGGATTTTTTTTAAGAAAGAAATCTATTTTTTTATTAACAATAACATCATCATCATCATCAAGCCTTTATCCTACTATATGAGGTTTGCTATATGAATCCTTTTTCTCCATTCTCATATTGCTGATATATTGACAAAACCTCTTTCGACCAGTCATTTCAACAACTACGAACCAAACTGACGGTAGCTCAGGACTCATCAGTTTGCCGGGGATAATAGAGAATGAAAACAAGAACAAATAAACAAAGCTGATGTACACGTGTATCGATGGCATTGGTGCTACTTATCTCTCTGTAATTTCCTATCTCTATATATAGCTTGTACCTAGGTGCATTAAACTATTCAGTGAATAATACTCTTTCTTGTTCCTTTCTCACACAAATGGCAGCATCCTAAAGCCCATCCAAATGGATCCCAGTCCTCCATTCAAACAATGGAAGATTGAATAGGGCAAAACCCTCACAAGAGCCATCATTCTCCCCTTAGCACACTCTCACTCAATCCCTCTCCTCCAGAGCTATTCCAGCCCCCAAAAACTCTCCAAAAACTTCTCCAAACATTTCCCTAGTTCTTCCAAGCCTTCCCCCACCAGTTCGTGGCTTCCAAACACTAATTCGAGAAGCCAGATGATCTAGAGAGAGAATCAGTGGATTTCAAGAATAACTTTAAATCCGACAGAATCCAGATCTTGGAGTCTTCATCAAAGTTGAAGATGACATCTTCAGCTTTTCAACAAGCCCAAGAAGTCAAAAATCCACTAGCTAGATTGTAAGTTTTAAGTTTTAAGTTTAAATTTAAATTTGAAACTGTAGTAAATATACAATGTACGGAGCATCCGAACTCCAGTTATTGTAAGATTAGGCTACCATCAATCTATGTTTCAAATTTCACTAATTTTGTTTGAGTATTTAGGGAGATATGGGCATTTGAAGTTTTATTCAATTACTGAATTATTATTTATTTGAAGTTCTGGACCGTCTGATCGACGATCAGATGGTCCAGATAAGTTCAATACGCGTGTGTTCAACCTGAGATTCGAATCTGGGTCTCATGACCTTTCCACGCGGTGATGTGGCGACATTATAGCCCTCCACGCAAATCAGGGCCGATCCAATGGCTATTATGAATAGCCGACGTGTTTAAGTGATATGCTCCCTACTTGACAGGTATCCCAGACACGGCGATGCGGTGCCGCATTTCCAATCATTACCAATCATTGGATTGGCGGCACAAGCGGCCCAATTTGACCAGAATGTTTTTAAAAATTATTTAAATGATCATAAACTTCTGAAATCCATAGAAAATTCATTTTTCATCTAACTTTTGCATTCAATACCTTTATGGATTCAGGGTAAAGAGCTTTAACACATAAAAATAATTTCATTTAGTTTTAATATATGTTCCAGGATTTATTTAATTAATATTAAATTAGATCATTATTTATTTACACATTTAATTGTGATCCATTTGGATTCAATTTTGGCAGGAGCTAATCACAGTATATTTTCTATGTTCTGTGATTTTTCTTGCCCTAATTCAGTACATGATTGAGCTCTGTAGAATTTTCTATCATATGGGTCAAATTTTGACCCAAATAATGGAAAATTCATTTCACCTTATGCATGTAGTTTTAGGCTTTCTTCTTTTTGTGGTATGCTTGTACAGGTCTAAGGGTTAGGTGAACAGAGATTTAAGCCTAATTGAACACTAATGCCACATAGGAATAATAATTAAGGATAAGGTCTAGTCAACTTAGAAAAATCCTAGGAAATTCCACACACACCCAATAGGGGTGAAACTTGACAACATTAAACTTAGTAATATTATAAACCTTAGTTTTAATCTCACCAAATTGGAGGTCATCAGGTGAAAAAATTAAACAAGTCAAAATAAACCCTTTAATTAAGCTTTAAAACTTGTAAAAATTCTAATAAATCAATTTTATATCCAAAAAAATACAAACAATACCTCAAACTGACCAGAATTCAAACCTTAATCAATGAAAAATAAAATCCCTTTGAGTTGACAACAATTTGTATCTTAAATTAATTTTTATTTAAATTTAATAATTAATTAATTAAAAATAATTTAAAAATTAAGAAAATTTCCAAACACTTGGGAATCTCTTCTTAGGTCATTTCCGATCTTTGGAGTTGATTTCAAGGACTTGAGAGTTCATTTGGAGCAAAACCGTAAAAATGGGCCATTCATTAAATCATTTAAAAATTCAATAAATTATCAAACTTTGAAAATTCTTAACTAATTTAAGAAAATTCCAAAATGAACAAAATCAAAGGAATTCAACTCATAATTAAGTCTAATATTTATTAAAAATATTCAATTTCCAGAAATCATTCAAATTCAAAAAAAAATCAACTTTTTGTCACATCTTAAGTCAAAATCCAAGTCAAATCTTCAAACCAACATAACTAAATGTCAAAAAACCTAAATCCAGCAAGCTTCGTGTCTAACAACTCATCTTAGGATCTAATATTTTAATAAAATACTAACTTTTTAGAATTTAACTTTAATAAAAAAAAAAATTTAACATAAAAATTTCAAAAAACATAAAAAGTTACTTTAAAACTTATAAATGTTTAATCAACCTTAAAACCAGTAATCAACCAACCTTAATTAAAATTTATTAACTTTTAAACTTTAATCAACTTAAGACACTTAATTATACCGGGTATCACTAAGTAACCCAGGCCTACGAGGCCATTAAATTAGCCCCAAGGACGGTGAAATAAACTTCACAGCCTCGGTGAGAAGTTAAGGTGGTGTCCAACAAACAATTAAAATTGATCCTAAAATTAATTTTAAAAAATTAATACTTAAATTTTAATCAATATCTTCCATCAAGACTTTTAACCAATCAAATCCTTAAACAACTTTAACTAATTACCCTACCTAGGACATATCCAAACCACACAACCTTTGCACCCACTCTAGATGATTTGCTAGGACAACCAACTCTAGTCTTAGGCTTGGCCGGTGTTTTCTTTTTTCTATGTGCCAGATTTTCGAGTATTCACTACATGTTATTTGCTAGCTTAGAATTGATGTGTTTATTTACTTACTTTTTTTTTCTCTGTGTTATGAGTAATTGAACACTTTAAATT
>NW_021319346.1:159549-168110 GCF_001605985.2 Dendrobium catenatum | reverse complement strand
TAGAAGCTGAAAAAATTGCTATGAAGGAATTGGGAATTCAAAGGTTTGACATCCCTTTAGGTTGACATAGGCTATATATAGAATTTAATAACTTTTGTCAATTTGATAAAATATTTTGAGAATGTTTGTTTCTCTAACATTTTTTGTCATTTAATAAAATGTTCTTAGTAAATATCACTTGTTTGAATTGATGGCATGTTATAGTTATACTTTCTTAAATGATATTTTGCGCTTAATTGTTGGCATATATGTGGCACCTTAATCTAATGGCATAAATGGTAATGCTATTTGTGAAAAAAAAATCATAATTATCATTTATATATTTAAAGTTTAATATAATATTTAGTTAGTACTAAATAGAAAATATTTCATTTTATAGATGGTATTATTCTTTGAATAATAATGTTATATAGATGAATTTTTTATTCTTAAAACAATAAACCATACAACCTCTTTGATATAATATTTTTTTTATCAATTTTGCCATGTTATTATAAGCTATTCAAATTAGTTATTTGTTATTTTCTTACAGGGCTATGCTATCTTAAGCTAGTAAGTTGTTTTATTTGTTCTTGTAGGGCTAGAATGCATGGCTGGCCAAATACATATGTATTTACAAAGGCCATGGGAGAAATGCTTCTAGGTCATTTAAGAGGAGACATGCCGCTTGTTATTATGCACCCAACCATTATAACAAGTGTCTACAAAGACTCACTACCAGGTTGGATAGAAGGAGTTAGGTTAGTGCATATATACCTTCTCATGTTGTTTATATTTAATAAAGTATTTTCATATTTGATTCTTGATCTAAGTCAACATTCACTTAATGTTGTAGGATAATTGATAGTGCAATACGTGGTTATGTAAAAGGAGATATTTCATTCATTTTAGGAGATCCAGAAGTAGTTTCAGATTTGGTCAGTTATCTTTATTTGCATTGATGCTACATATTTACATGAAAATAAATAAGTTGATATATATATATATATCTTACATAAAATATTGGTTTCATATACATAATAAAGGCTAATTTATGCACCTAAAATATATCACAATGACAAGATAAAATTAACTCTATCATTATAACTTATTCATGCATTCTAACTTTGATAGATTCCAGGAGACATGGTGGTGAATGCCATGATTTTAGCAATAACAACACATTCAACTCACCATTCAGAAGTCATATATCATGTGAGTTCATCTGTAAGAAACTTGGTGAAACTTTCAGCAATATAAAAATGTCTCTACCAATATATAGTGAAGAACCGTCAGACTCGTAGTGATGGAAAGGAAATCAAGGCAAATAAACTTCACTTCAAAAGAGCAATGACAAGTGTTCATATAAACATGCTTCTTCATTATCGCCTTCCTCTTGAGGTAAACTATTTCCTTTTTAGATTTTTTGTACTATTTCTTTATATATATATATGAGTATGTAATTTTTTATATGTGGTTTTAACTTGAGCTTATTATTCAAGGGAGTGTGGTTAACAAAATATCTTTGGTGTTGTGGATTCCTGTTTAGGGCTTGCGCTTGATGAATCTAGCCCTTTTTGGCCTGTTTACTCAACAATACAACACATATTGGAGGGAATATAAGCGTGTGATGCGCCTTGCTGATTTCTATGCACCATATGCATTCTTTAAAGGAAGGTAAGCTCAAGTTTATGAGTAAAGAGTAATAATAATTATATTCATTATATTTGAGATATCGATAATATTCTTATTCATTATTGTGATTGACTGCAGCTTTGATGATTCTAACTTAGAATGTTTGAGAAAGGCAATGGTGAATAATGATGAGATGAAGTTGTTTGATTTTGATCCCGTGAACATTGAATGGGATGATTACTTGATTAACATTCACATTCCAGGTGTAATCAAGTATTTTCTTAAGTAGAATATTGACAAATGATATTAGGCCGCTTATATAGCTTTAATTTGTTGGAGAGCATAAGCATTAAATGATTGATGCATGCTTTTGATTGTAGTATTTGTTGAGCACACCTAGCTATTCAGCTTAAAATCAAATTAATCACAATTGTATTTCCATCAACTACAATGGTTAATTTATTATGAAATGTATTTGTGGATTATAAGTCAATAAATGTGTTTGTTAATGTGGCCTATGAATTTATAATTTTAATTCTTGATGCATTATAAGAAAGATTGGGATGGCTTGAGAGAGGGTCCTTGTCTTGGCTACTGGTTTTTGTTTGGTGAGTTCCACTTATATTTAATTTTTTCTTTTCTTATAACGAATTTATTGCTCCAATAAGATTGATTGTAATTAAGAAGTAGAAATGAATAGTTCTAGGCTCTTAGTTTAGCTTGATCTTTGAGCAGAACAAATAGTATTTGACACAAGTTCAAATGCTAGGTTCGCTTACATGCCCAGTTTGGACCATTTGGTTTAAAGTTAAAGAGGTGTAATGTATTCCAAATGCAGAGGTTTTTAGAATATTTTTTTTTGGTTTGAAGTTTAAAATTTTGATATATTTGAAATTCACTCTCTAGTTCATAATTGTGTATTTAGAACTACTCGGATTTGGGCTAGTTTCAAATACACTAAAAATTCGTTATCTTATTTCCACCCATAATCTATGGTGATCACCAACAACTACCACCAGCTGACCCCTGACCATAACCATCTTCATCTGCCACCATAGTTTTCATCGACCAGCGCTGCCATCGACCACCAGTCACCACTATTATCACCAACAACCATTCATGAGCATCATTATTAACCACCAACCACCATTACCATCATACACCACCTACCACTTGTTGACCACTAGCTGCCGACCAAACGGTCGATCAACAATGTAAGAAATGGAGTGGCAAGTTACAGGAATGTGAATGTGAGAGTTAAAAAAGAAAAAAAAAAAAACACGAGCCATAATGAATACATATCATGCATAAAAAAATAATGTTGCTCCAATTAAAAAAAAATTACCTGCAAGACTATGTTAAGGACAAATAAAACTTATGTAGGGAATTTTTCGACATGAAAGTTTTTAAGGCGCTTATTTAAAAGTGTCTTAAAAATATTGTAGTAATAGAGGCCTACACATTAATTAAAAAAAAAAAGATTAAAAATCCTTAAAAGATCATATGCTCTCTAAAACAAAAAAATAAATAAATCAAAAAAACAAAAGAAAACCTGACAGCCAATGATCTAATCTAGTTACAACCAATAAAGAGAAAAAAAAGGAAAGGAAGATCATCCTAAAAGCCCTCAGGGAGAACAAACCAATAACTAACCAAAGACAGAGCCAAGAGATGACCAACAAAGGAAAGCATCAAGCAAAACAAAAAGAGACGACCACAAAATCATAAGCAAAAACCGCAAATAATACCTGACATGGAGCCAAACCAAACACCATAATAAGAAGTAGTAGCAGAAACCACCAACCAGTAGATCTACAAAACAAGAAAACTCACCCTACCAACAACCAACACCACTCAACAAGGAATAAAACAAGGAGACACTAGCCAGGCCACACCCAAGAACGACCACTAACAGCACAGCCAACACAACAATAAATCAACCCCCCAAAATTAGAAATAGAATAGCCACACGACACCCAACACAACACCTAAGAACAACCACCACACTAAGCAAGCCAAATAACTAAACCATTGACCAAAGAATAAGGATCCCAAAATAATATATAGAAAGACCACACCCCAGAAGAAACAAGAAAGAGAAGAGTAAAGAAGTATTAGAACAAGTAGAGTTGGTAGCAATATATTTAAAGTTTTGCACAACCTTTTACCTTTAGATTTTTTATTTTTTATTTCTAGCCATTGAAGCAAACCCCTCATTATCAACATGAATAACATAAAAATAGCATCCTCCAGTAAAGCATTACAATTACCAATGCTAACTTCCCCAACATTCCTCACAACACCTGATGAGTCATGCAACCAATTAGTATTATCAACATAAGTGCTATCATTAATACATTCACAAGAGAATTCTTGAATCCTCATGAGACCAAAGCCTCATAAGAAATAATTAATATCAATAATCGATTCCATATTAGAGAAATCAGAGTAATTAAAACTAGCCAAAAGGAATAAAAATATTTTCCTGAACATTGTTATTATCCCTAACATCAACCACAATGTCTTCCCCTCTATCAACCAAAGACACTTCAAGATCAACAATAGCGGGAACTAAAGTGGAAGAAATAGTAAAACCTCTAGAACTAAAAGGAGCTAACCGATAGGTTTCTTTACCAGCAGCATTCACTGATTTAACATTAGTAGGAGATTCCTTAGCTAAATGAGGATGAAGGCTAACACATTCCTTTTTAAAATGACCCAATGGTTTGCAATGCTCACAAAAGGAGGGGAATTCATCCATCACAATTTTTTGTATATAACCTAATTTTTTAGGATCAAACCAAACATTGTTAAGATAATATTTTGTAATGTCTAGTTCCACCAACACACAAATAAATTACAGACTAGAGCCAATCAAAGTGGGAGTATCAGTATGAAGGGGATAGCCAAAAAGAAAACTAAGATTATTTAAGATACGTGACGAGGACAAGTGCAAGCATTGATATAAGAAGGAGACTCAAATCAGAACAATGGGTGATTCCTCGTTGATGTAAAAAAAGGGAACCATTTGGTTTGTTTCATGAAACAATAGATAACAAAATATGAGCGGTGAGTAAAAAATTCTACAATAATCCATATCACTACTCATTTTTATCAGAACATGTCGGGAATTTAACATAATATATGAATACTCACCGAAAAGGTTTAGGTTAGAAAAGAATTTTTCGATCAAATCCAGAGAAGGCCTACGATTAGGAAAGTTTCCAACCAAAGAAAACTCAAAAGGGGTAGCAAGTGTCAAAACCTCTTCTTTCAAAATCCAAAGCAATGACAATCCACAGAGAGTCAAAGTTTTAGGATTTGGAAATAGCACAAAAGATGAAGCTCCCGAAAGGACATCAAGAAAAGATCTATAGTTAGATTTCTTGTTCAAAAAGACTTGATCGTTCAGTCTCACTTGATTAACCACCATTGGACAAGACGAAGGTGGAACAATTAAGGAGTTGCAAATAGGGCAAGCCAAGAGATACGAGAAACACTGGGAGAGGAAAAAGGAGCAACTGTACATTTTTAATCTTTAAAGGAGGCTTTCCACCAATATTTCTCTTAAGTCTAATAATAAAAAAAAATTGCTTTTGAATTATATGTTAAATAATATGAAATTATTAATAACTATTACAATAGCAAATTAGAGGTTAAACCTGACTATCATTAATAATATTAAATATACAATTTATTCATTATATTTTTTACTCCATAGCACTAATAATAATTCGAATATTAAAATTTAAGCCGTATATCAACCTTCCCGATCTTTGTATTAAAAAACTTAGTTCTTTTTGGTGTTGTAGAAGCCTTTCTTTTAAACTGTTAAGCAAAATATGAAAATCAAACATCAAAAGAGAAGTTTACATGAAGAGAAGAAGAAACAAATAAAGAATTCCCTTTTCTGTTCTCACCCCAGAACTTTCCCTTCCTCACAAAAATAGAAAAAAATATTGCCTATTTATACCCTTATAGTAGCTTACATAGTAGAAACAAAGTTAGAACTAAAGAAACCGATTGAGTAAAACTGGACCACACATCAACAGGTGCTCACTGTCCCTGCATGTTAATCATTTGATAAAATGCCTTAATAACATTGACTGGCTATTCATGCTGAATTGCATATTCTAGGTTTACTCAATGATGATATTCTTCTTTTAATAATATTGTGTGGACTTTCTTTTCTCATATACGTATAAAAAAATAGAAATGTTGACCGTTTCTTTAAGTCCATCTTAGGCTTCGTTTGGAACAATTTTCTTACTGCTTTCTAAAAGGATTTTTTTGTATAAAAATTTCTAATTCAAGAAATTTTTGTACTAGAAAACTATTTTAAAAAGCACCAAAAAAATTGTCCCAAACTAAGCCTTATTATATTTTAGCTTAATGGCTTTATAAAAATCATTTCTTTTTTTTTTTATATTAAAAAACAAGGGAACTTTAAGGTTCATGAATTTTGAAGTTGTTTACTCACATAAATTATAGTGAGTTTATCTCCATAAAATGTAGATCTATCCTAGTCTTCAATTTTATTGACCAAATTTGTTTGATGAATTATTTCAAGGATTTAAAATCAAAACTATGTGCACCTTGCATACATGATTTTGTAATTCTGACCACCAACAATAGTGCCACTTTGTGGAGAGATTATTGCGTGGGATCACCGGACCGTCCGGAGGCCAATCAATATACACAATGTCACCTAATACACAACATTACACAATAATGGTAAATAGTATATGGTGATGTGCCATGTTCTGATTGGCTTTCATACAGCTTCAAGTGATCACATGTAATCATTTTTCCACTTTGTGACCTCTTGTGTATAAATGCATCCCATTTAGATGCCTCGATTTACATGTCACTTTATTATGATAAAATATTATGCAATTGTTGGAGCATTGTTTCATGTGATATTTTGTCCAGCGTAGGATATTGTACAATGATATTATCGTATCAATTGGAGCTGCATGATTTTAAGGAGGTAGTTGTTGATTACCATGCATTATTTTATGTATCAACTTTGACATATTTATTTCATTGCATGAAAATCTCATTATGTTAAATATTGGCCAAGATTATTTATATCATTTTGTTAATACATGCTCGTGTTCTTTTATGTTATTTACAAGATATTTATATAAATGCCTCACTTTATGAGTCACAATCCTCAAGTGAGTCCCCTTTTATTTTATTGAAGTGTGCATGCATTCCTTGGTAGCCACTCGATCCATATGATCATAGCCCTATATGAGAAATAATTTCAAGAACATTTTACACAACTCCTTTTATGGGTGCGCACACTTGCACACATGAACTAGTAGGGCTATCAATATTTGACATAACCCAAAACCTGACTCGGACCCAGTCTGAAAAATTTTGGGTTTGGGTATACCAGTTTTCTATACAAGTTAATTTCAGGTTTGAGTTTTTGGCATGTTTACAAAATGGGTCAGGTTCGAGTTTAACCAAAACCCAAAACATACCCGAATTAAAGATGCAGCCAGCATCAGAGCCATGCATTCGTTGCCACACACCGATGTACTTACCCCCCCCCCCCCCCGTTCTCCCCCCCTTCCCCCCCCCCCCACGCTAACAGCTTGATCCCTATGTCTGTGCTCTTGAGAGTGTTCCCGATCGGCCACTTACGCACAGTGCTCTTGTGTTCGCATCTGGACTTAGTGCAGGACATTTGCATTGGTGGGTTTATGGGTTGGGTCAGGTCAACCCGATAATCCGTGTGGGTTTAATCCTAGTTGGAATTCCTGACAGATTCGTAAAATTGGGTCAAGTTAGGGTCAACCCGTTTATGCCCAGGTTCATTCGAGTTGGTTATGAACCCGACTTATTGAACCATTTTGACACACCTATGAACTATTTCTTTTCTTATTCATATATAGACATTATAGGGCGAGACCTTAGGTGTTCTATTCTCAGCTTTAGGTGTGAGGGAGCCCTTTGAAAAGCTAGCAAACTGTTCATATATAATTTGGATATGGTCACTCCAAATCTAGATCTTTGGTTTTCGCCATAGCCCCTTTGGGTCCCTTTACTGCCATTATGAGCTACATATTTATGGCATCTCAAGACACCATCTATATAGATATTAATTTTTCATATTTAGGTGATTTTAAAAGTTTCTCAAAGATAATAAGAAATATTAAATGATGCATGATAAATTATTTTAAAATAAAAAATATTTGAGATTCAACTCCCCTTTTAGCTTTTATTAAAACCCATAAAAATTCTAAATTTTAAAATACACCTAGCTTAGTTATCAAAGATCCTGTAACCCCTTTGTACTTTAGCTCTCATTCATGGGCCTTATGTGACTTAGCATACCCTCTATTAGCTTAATTCTAAGAGATTATAGACCTTGGATAATGATTAGCCTAGATAATCTCACATGACGCTTGGATTACATAATGACTTTTCCACAAAAGTCTAGCTTTCTCCTAATTATATGATCCTTGATGGATCAAAAACCATCTTAAAAATCAATTTAGGTGACCTCAGACTCTTTGATAGGGCCTTTGTCATCCTCTTACCCTAGCCTTAATCAATTGACCAAAGAGAACCTAATATCCTCCATATCTTTTAGATTAGCTATTATGATGCATTCAATGATTGAAGATGATTGTGGTCCTTCTAAGGACCATCCTATTTAGTTCTAGTTCCCTTAGATGATTTAAGTGGACTAGTACTATGATCCTTAGATTACCATAATGGTCCTCGATTTGCTTGGTGAATCTTCTCACCTCTTAGACTGTAGTCACCCCAATTGAGCCTAAGTGATCAAAACAAATCTAGGTTTAATTTTAGTTTATCCTAGGTGGACTAGTGGCTTGTCATAGATAGCCTTAGGTGATCATAGAGGTGTCTAACAATTAAGTTTCCTTTAGGCCAACCCTTTTGACCTTGAGGAAGACATGACTCAATCT
>NW_021319346.1:147696-154418 GCF_001605985.2 Dendrobium catenatum | reverse complement strand
TCGCCAATACTTTTCTTCATGGGAGTTTTAACAGATTTAGTTTCGAGGTAAATTTTTAAGCCATATGGGTTTCTAGATAAGACACTACCCAGAGATTTTTCCCTCATTTTGTGAGGACTTAATAATCTGAGTTATGATTTCCTATAGGCTCAAGCCCATAGAGTTAATTAGCCCTCCCGATAATGAGAGAAAATGTTTGATTAAGTCTATTCATCGATCAATTATATTTTTGGAATACATGTTATCTGGCATATAGTAGCAAGAATGGACATTTGGAATTTGAAGGATGATGGAAATTTATTATTTAAAATTGAAATTTCACCACCTTATAATTAAAACATATTGTGAGGGAATAGATTATGGACCCGATCAATATCTCATGGTGCCGTCATCCCTGACCATCATGGTCCCTGGTCTACTTAGTTAGAGGAGGTAGTCGATCCAACCGAATAGAAGTATCGTTGTTGGCAGCCATGGGTTAATTCATCCAAGGGTACCTTGTAGACCTAGGGAGAATATTTTACTAAGGGGACAAATTTGAATCCACCTTAGTTAACAAAGGGCTCAGTACCCTATCGATTATATCCTATAGATTCATATCTCAAGGATTTGATGTCATTAAGGAATGTCTTGGCTTCGACCATATCCGTTATCTCGTGGTGCCATTTAGAGGCGTAACCACTTGGATTAGAGGGCCCTGGGTCATAATTATTTATCCTATAATTCTATTTGGTAGCAAAATCACTGTTTAGAGGATGTATACCACATCCTTACTGGTAGGAGATTATTTTGATAATGAATCCAAGTGATATTCGCAATTAGATATTAGCTCTTTTTGGGCTGAAGTAATTTTCAATTAGTCAACCTCGGCAAACTATTATGGAGGGTGGATGAATTACCCTTTAAGTATTTTATGGTTGGATCTCAATTTCAAATAATTAAAATTTGACTTTTTTGGAGTTTTGGATTTTGAATTGGTTTTGGAGGTGACATTTGACAATATTTAGAATTAACCCCTCTATTTAAGATTTTTTGTTCAACACGGTCATCATCAGGGTAACTAGGGTCATTTGAAAATACTTTACATTTTATGAGAATTTGGAGGTATTTGAAATGGTTAGAGTTAACCCCTCTGGTTTAGATAAACATTCAACATGGCCATGATCAGGGTATATGAGCATTTTCATTGACTAAATCTTGTCGACCATATAAACTTGTTAATAGGGGATCGGGTTCATTGGTTGTATGATTTTATTATTGAATTTCTCATATCATTGGCCTTGAAGGCCTAATATGAATGAATAAAATAAATAATCTGGTCGACAGCTTGAACGTATATTTATTTGATAATTTGAGTCACGTCAACTCCTATCTACACATATAGAAGGATAGGGCTCAAACTATATTCATTTATTGACATGCGCATCATCCTTAGGGTTTAGTTGTGTATCCATAACATGCTCATCAACGCCCATACAGGTTTTATTATTACACTTTCAATCTTTTGTGTTCCTATTTTCTTGCATATTACGATGCATGTGTGAGAGTATTTTTTGTAATATTTTGACACTGATATGTTGTGCAGGTGACTGCCATTTGAAGGCAGCATTATATTTGGATGCTCGAACACCCCTTTTATCCGCTTGTAAAAATTTGTTTATTCGGTGGCATTACAAAACACTATAATCATTTTCCCATTTCATATAGGTAGACTGTCGTGTACTACTTTTTACTTTATACAAGTAGATTATAGTGCACTAACGAATCTCTTACTTACTTGTAGATAATTGCATTCAAGATGAACTTTTGTGCTGGCTTGTATTTGCTATAATTCTTCTTCTTTGGTTATAACCCTTTATATATTTTCTTAAATTACATTTTGGGTATATGACGGATGGGTCTTCAATAATGACATATAGGAGTTTACATTTTTTGTAGCACTTTGGCATTTGGCTTACAAACACCGTATTGGGTACACAATAGGCCTTTTACGATAGCTCATAAAAGTCCTTATTTGTCACATCATCTCTGTATTTTCCTGTAGAAGTCTTGTTGAGTACATTATGGGTTTTTTGTAGTGGCTCGTAGGCATTTGCATTTATCATCAATCCATCACCTTTTTCTCGCAAGAGATCTACATAGTTGTCTTCCTCTGATTGTAAGAGCATTCTCTACCTTTTACTGATCACCACCCACAAGCATATTATTGACCATATAAGGAACCATTATAAAGAACATTTTGCTAATAGTAGCAAGTTTTTGCATTCATGTCCAGGGCTTACTTCTTAAAACATTATAGTTTCTATGTTGACTTAAAATTTTTATTTTGATTTAATTAGAACAAATTTAATAAGTCCTTAAGAGCATACAATATGATTCTAGGTTAAAATAAAGATCGACATGCAAAAGCGCAAAAAACTACTAAAAGCAGGCAATCCTATATCGCAATCAACATCAAGCATTAATCAAATCAATAAAATTAATATTCAAATTAAAAGTCCATAGGCAAATGCCTTTTAAGATTACATCCTAGAATTTATAGAAAAATAAAGTAGACAGACATCACTAACAACAACCCATATTTCTAATCCTAAGACTCAAGTGACTTTGAGAATGGATCTTCTCGCTATCCACTTCTTTGTCCTTCTGTAGCTCCTTGGATCGTCGGTTCCGGATATCCAAATGGAAAGAAACTCCCCCTTGGATGCGGTGTTATCTTTCCTCTTTAGATATTTTAAAATCATCCTAATTTGGATCTCCAAATGGAGAGGGACTCTCCCCTAAGGGATGTCCCTTCCTCTTTGGATTCCAAATTGGATGTTTTAACATCCCATTCTCAAATCATTTAAATATTACAACTCAAATATATCTCAAAATACATTTGAAAAAATAAAATTCTAGGCTTGATCTTGTAGGGTTATCTTAATAATAAGCAGTTGAATATATAATCTCAAGCAGTTATAATCAATCTCAAGCAGTAAATATTTGAAATTTAAAGTGTTCAATTACTCATAACACAGAGAAAAAAAAGTAAGTAAAGAAACACATCAATTCTAAGCTAGCAAATAACATGCGGTGAATACTCGAAAATCTGGCACATAGAAAAAAGTAAACACCGGCCAAGCCTAAGACTAGAGTTGGTTATCCTAGCAAATCATCTAGAGTGGGTGCAAAGGCTGTGTGGTTTGGATATGTCCTAGGTAGGGTAATTAGTTAAAGTTGTTTAAGGATTTGATTGGTTAAAAGTCTTGAGGGAAGATATTGATTAAAATTTAAGTATTAATAATTTAAAATAAATTTTAGGATCAATTTTAATTGTTTGTTGGACACCACCTTTACTTCTCCCCGAGGCTGTGAATTTTATTTCACCGTCCTTTGGGATAATTCAATGGCCTCGTAGGCCTGGGTTACTTAGTGGTACCCGGTATAATTAAGTGGCTTAAGTTGATTAAAGTTTAAAAGTTAAAAAATTTAAATTAAGACTGGTTTTAAGGTTGATTAAATATTCATAAGTTTTAAAGTGATTTTTTATGTTTTTTTTTAATTTTTTGTATTATTTTAATCATGTAATTAAGGGGTTAAATTTTTTTTTATTAAAGTTAAATTCTAAAAAGTTAGTATTTTATTAAAATATTAGATCCTAAGATTAGTTGTTAGACACTAACCTTGCTGGATTTAGATTTTTTAACATTTAGTTATGTTGGTTTGAAGATTTGACTTGGATTTTGACTTAAGATTTGACCAAAAGTTGATTTTAAAGCTTAATTAAAAGGTTAATTTTGACTTGTTTAATTTTTTCACCTGATGACCTCCAATTTGGTGAGATTAGAACCTAAGGTTTATAATGTCACTAAGTTTAATGTTGTCAAGTTTCACCCCTATTGGGTGTGTGTGGAATTTCCTAGGATTTTTCTAAGTTGACTAGACCTTATCCTTAATTATTATTCCTAGGTGGCACTAGTGTTCAATTAGGCTTAAATCTCTATTCACCTAACCCTTAGACATGTACAAGCATACCACAAGAAGAAGAAAGCCTAAAACTACATGCATAAGGTGAAATGAATTTTCCATTATTTGGGTCAAAATTTGACCCATATGATAAAAAATTCTATAGAGCTCAATCATGTACTCAATTAGGGCAGGAAAAATCACTGAACATTGAAAATATCCTATGATTAGCTCCTGCCAAAATTGAATCCAAATGGATGACAATTAAATATGTAAATAAATAATGATCTAATTTAATATTAATTAAATAAATCCTGGAACATACATTAAAACTGAATGAAATTATTTTATGTGATAAAACTCTTTAACCTAAATCCATAAAGGTATTGAATGCAAAAATCAGATGAAAAATGAATTTTCTATGGATTTCAGAAGTTTATGAGCATTTAAATAATTTTTAAAACAATTCTAGTCAAATTGGGCCGCTTGTGCCGCCAATCCAATGATTGGTAATGATTGGAAATGCAGCACCGCATCGCCGTGTCCGGGATACGTGTCAAGTAGGGAGAAGAACACTTAAACACGTCGGCTATTCATAATAGCCATTGGATCGGAATTGCTCTAGAGGAGAGGGATTGAGTGAGAGTGTGCTAAGGGGAGAATGATGGCTCTTGTGAGGGTTTTGCCCTATTCAATCTTCTATTGTTTGAATGGAGGACTAGGATCCATTTGGATGGGCTTTAGGATGCTGCCAAGTGTCTGAGAAAGGAACAAGAAAGAGTATTATTCACTGGATAGTTTAATGCACCTAGGTATAAGCTATATATATAGATAGGAAATTATAGAGAGATAAGTAGCACCAATGCCATCGATACACGTGTACAGCAGCTTTGTTTATTTATTCTTGTTTTCATTCTCTATTATCCCCGGCAAACTGATGAGTCCTGAGCTACTGTTAGTTTGGTTCGTAGTTGTTAAAAATGACTGGTCGAAAGAGGTTTTGTCAATATATCAGCAATATGAGAATGTAGAAAAAGGATTCATGTAGCAAACCTCATATAGTGGGATAAAGGCTTGATGATGATGATGATGATGTTGTTAATAAAAAAATAGATTTCTTTCTTAAATAAAATCCAATTTCATTCATTATATTCCATAAGGAAATCTAATTTTATTAATTATCCTATGAGAAGGAATTCTTCAAACACATTTTCCTATTTTAAGGCAACATAATTGAACAAGAGCAAGGACAAGGGAAGGACATCCTAGGTGGAAAGGCCTCTTGGTCCCTACTTGAGCATGGGATGATTAAGAGCCATTTGATTAAAATTTGAGGGCTGGAGAATATCCTAGTGAAGGTTCTAGAGCGCCTTAATACTACTGGAGGGGTTTAAGATAGAAGGGATTAAGCTTAACATGGATTTTGACCATATTTGACCCCTCCAAGCAAATGTTTTGACCATTTGACTAGTCAAACAGTCAAAAGGAGTGAGGTGGCATCCAAGGTGGCTTCAAGCATTGATGAAATGCTTTGGGTTCAGTGCATGAAGCAAAGGATCAATGTTTAATAGGGTTAACAATTTAAAAGCCCTTTAGAGAGGTTTGTTGACTATGTTGACCAGTCAATTAACCCTCTTGACTGCTGAGGTGGCAGTAAAGGGTGTCTTAAATGTTGCATTAAATGCCTTGAAAGGGAGTTTGATATTTTAAATGGGTTGAAAAAACCCATTCAAAGCCTTAAGGGGTATTTGGGTCAACCTAGGTTGACTTGGTCAACCAGGTTTTGACCTAGTTAGTGAGTTTAGGCTGGACATGTGTAATGTGATATTTGGAGTCTGGTGGATGTATTTTTGGGGTTTAAATAGGTCATTAGGATCAAATGGGCCTATTTGGGCCCTTAATGGGCCATTGGGTCAACACTAGTTAATTTGGTCAACCAGGTGGATCCTGGGTTTGGAAATGGGTTCAATAAATTTGAAATGACATTTGAAGACCAATGAGGATGGTCCTCAGGTCTGGGGAGGTCAATTTAGTCAAAATGCATGTTTTGACCCTTAAGGGCCTATTTGGTCAACCTAGGTTGACTTGGTCAACTAGGTTGATCTAGGGTCTGGGTTTGGGTCCAACAATTTTGGTTTAATATTTGAGACCTTCTGGAAGTGGTTCCAAGCAATTTAGAGTTCGATTGTTTTGAAATGGATATTTTGGTTAAAAGGTGTTGACCTGGTCAAGGGGCTTAAGTCAATTGCACTCCTAATGGTGGTTAGGATGCATTGGAAGAGGTTCTGGGATTTGATTTGAAAAGGGCACATTGAAGTCTGGAGAAAACTTTAAAATTGCCCTTATGGGGCATTTTGGTCATTTTGATCTCTTGTCAACTAGGAGCCAAAGTGGGTCCATCAAAATGTAGTTTAATGATCAATGGGTAAAGATTAAGGGTTTGGAAGTAATTAAAGGCTTTGGAGAAAGCTCTATGGTCAGGATCTACTAGGTAGCAAGTCCAGTGGCATAGGCTGTAAATATTTGAACGTTTTACAGCCTTTGGATTTTGATTTATTTTCTGGGGTAAGAAACCTCAGAATGGTCTAAAATTTGGAGGGTTTTTTCTAGAGACATATCCTATCAATATGAAATTTATAAACTTTGAATCAGACTTCAATTGATTGGGAAGTGTTTAAAAATTCAATGGAAAAGGCTTTCAGGACTTAGAAAACCTTTGAATTTTTGTCTAGATTTAAGGATTTGAATTATGTTTTGAGTCTGGATGATTGGAC
>NW_021319346.1:143022-147596 GCF_001605985.2 Dendrobium catenatum | reverse complement strand
CTTATCTCCACCCATAATCTAAGGTGATCACCAACAAGTGCTACCAACGGACCCCTGACCATAACCATCATCATCTGCCACCACATTTGTCATCGACCACCGCTGCCATTGACCACCAGTCACCACTGTTGTCACCAACAACCATTCATGAGCATCATTATTGACCACCAACCACCTTTACCATCATACACCACCTATCACTTGTTGACCACTAGCTGCCGACCAAACAGTCGATCAGCAATGTATAAGATGGAGTGGCAAGTTACAGGAATGTGAATGTGAGAATTAAAAAAGAAAAAAACATGAGCCATAATGAATACATATCATGCATAAAAAATAATGTTGCTCCAATTAAAAAAAAATTACCTTCAAGACTATGTTAAGGCCAAATAAAACTTATGTAGGGAATTTTTCGACATGAAAGTTTTTAAGGCGCTTATTTAAAAGTGTCTTAAAAATACTATAGTAATAGAGGCCCACGCATTAATTAAAAAAAAAAGATAACAAATCCTTAAAATATCATATTCTCTCTAAAACAAAAAAAATAAATAAATAAAAAAATCAAAAGAAAACCTGATAGCCAATGATCTAATCTAGTTACAACCAATAAAGAGGGAAAAAAAAGGAAAGGACGATCATCCTAAAAGCCCTCAGGGAGAACAAACCAATAACTAACCAAAGATAGAGCGAAGAGATGACCAACAAAGGAAAGCATCCTGCAAAGCAAAAAGAGACCACCACAAAACATAAGCAAAAAACACAAATAATACCTGACATTGAGCCAAACCAAACACCATAATAAGAAGCAGTAGCAGAAACCACCAACCAGTAGATCTACAAAATAAGAAAACTCACCCCACCAACAACCAACACCACTAAATAAGGAATAAAACAAGGAGACACTACCCATGCCACACCCAAGAACGACCACTAACAGCACAGCCAACACAACACTGAATGAATCCCCCAAAATAAGAAATAGAATAGCCACATGACACACAACACAACACCTAAGAACAACCACCACACTGAGCAAGCCCAAGAACTAAACCATTGACCAAAGAATAAGGATCCCAAAATAATATATAGAAAGACCACACCCTAGAAGAAACAAAAAAGAGAAGAGTAAAGAAGTATTAGAACGAGTAGAGTTAGTAGCAATATATTTAAAGTTTTGCACAACCTTTTTACCTTTCGATTTTTTATTTTTTATTTCCAGCCATTGAAGTAAACACCTCATTATCAACATGAATAACATCAAAATAGCATCCTCCAGTAAAGCATGACAATTACCAATGCTCACTTCCCCAACATTCCTCACAACACCTGATGAGTCATGCAACCAAATAGTATTATCAACATAAGTGCCATCATTAATACATTCACAAGAGAATTCTTGAATCCTAATGAGACCAAAGCCTCATAAGAAATAATTAATATCAATAATCGATTCCATATTAGAGAAATCAGAGTAATTAAAACCAGCCAAAAGGAATAAAAATATTTTCCTGAACATTGTTATTATCCCTAGCATCAACCACAATGTCTTCCCCTCTATCAATCAAAGACACTTCAAGATCAATAATAGCAGGAACTAAAGTTGAAGAAATAGTAAAACCTCTAGAATTAAAAGGAGCTAACCGATAGGTTTCTTTACCAGCAGCATTCACTGATTTAACATTAATAGGAGATTCCTTAGCTAAATGAGGATGAAGGCTAACACATTCCATTTTAAAATGACCCAATGGTTTTCAATGCTCACAAAAGGTGGGGAATTCATCCATCACAATGTTTTGTATATAACCTAATTTTTTAGGATCAAACCAAACATTGTCAAGATAATATTTTGTAATGTCTAGTTCCACCAACACACAAATAAATTACAGAATAGAGACAATAAAAGTGGGAGTATCAGTATGAAGGGGATAGCCAAAAACAAAACTTAGATTATTTAAGATACGTGATGAGGACAAGTGCAAGCTTAGATATTAGAAGGAGACTCAAATCAGAATAATGGGTGATTCCTCATTGATGTAAAAAAAGGGAACCATTTGGTTTGTTTCATGAAACAATAGATAACAAAATATGAGCGGTGAGTAAAAAATTCTACAATAATCGATATCACAACTCAGTTTTATCAGAACATGTTGCGTATTTAACAAAATAAATGAATACTCACCAAAAAGGTTTAGGTTAAAAAAGAATTTTTTGATCAAATCCAGAGAAGGCCTACGATTAGGAAAGTTTCAAACCAAAGAAAACTAAAAAGGGGTAGCAAGTGTCAAAACATCTTCTTTCAAGATCCGAAGCAATGCCAATCCACAGAGAGTCAAAGTTTTAGGATTTTGAAATAGCACAAAAGATGAAGCCCCCGAAAGGACATCAAGAAAAGATCTATAGTTAGATTTCCTGTTCAAAAAGACATGATCGTTCAGTCTCACTTGATTAACCACCATTGGACAAGACGAAGGTGGAACAATTAAGGAGTTGCAAATAGGGAAAGCCAAGAGAGACGGGAAACACTGGGAGAGGAAAAAGGAGCAACTATTAAGGGTGGAAGAAACTTCCCTAAGGGGAAATGGCTAGGGAAAACCCCTAGCAAAGCTCAATATATATTTTTTGACGCCTCCTACCATGCTAAAGCTAATCTTTAAAGGAGGCTTTCCACCAATATTTCTCTTAAGTCTAATAATAAAAAAAATTTGCTTTTGAATTATATGTTAAATAATATGAAATTATTAATAACTATTACAATAGCAAATTAGAGGTCAAACCTGACTATCATTACTAATATTAAATATACAATTTATTCATTATATTTTTTACTCCATAACACTAATAATAATTCGAATATTAAAATTTAAGCCGTATATCGACCTTCCCGATCTTCGTATTAAAAAACTTAGTTCTATTTGGTGTTGTTGAAGCCTTTCTTTTAAACTGTTAAGCAAAATACGAAAATCAAACATCAAAAGAGAAGTTTACATGAAGAGAAGATGAAACAAATAAAGAACTCCCTTTGTTGTTCTCACCCCAAAACTTTCCCTTCCTCACAAAAATAGAAAAAATATTGCCTATTTATACCCTTATAGTAGCTTACATAGTAGAAACAAAGTTAGAACTAAAGAAACCGATTGAGTAAAACTGGGCCACACATCAACAGGTGCTCATTGTCCCTGCATGTTAATCATTTGAGAAAATGCCTTAATAACATTGACTGGCTATTCATGCTTAATTACTTATTCTATGTTTACTCAATGATGATATTCTTATTTTAATAATATTGTGTGGACTTTCTTTTCTCATATACGTGTAAAAAAATAGAAATGTTGACCGTTTCTTTAAGTCCATCTTAGGCTTCGTTTGGAACAATTTTGTTACTGCTTTCTAAAAGGATTTTTTTGTATAAAAATTTCTAATTCAAGAAATTGTTTTACTAAAAAACTATTTTAAAAAGCACCAAAAAAATTGTCCCAAACTGAGCCTTATTATATTTTAGCTTAATGGCTTTATAAAAATCATTTCTTTTTTTTTTTTATATTAAAAAACAAGGGAACTTTAAGGTTCATGAATTTTGAAGTTGTTCACTCACATAAATTATAGTGAGTTTATCTCCATAAAATGTAGATCTATCCTAGTCTTCAATTTTATTGACCAAATTTGTTTGATGAATTCATTCAAGGATTTAAATTCAAAGCTATGTGCACCTTGCATACATGATTTTGTAATTCTGACCACCAACAATAGTTTCACTTTGTGGAGAGATTATTGTGTGGGATCACCGGACCGTCCGGAGGCCAATCAATATACACAATGTCACCTAATACACAACATTACATAGTAATGGTACACAGTATATTGGTGATGTGCCATGTTCTGATTGGCTTTCATACAGCTTCAAGTGATCACATGTAATCATTTTGCCACTTTGTGACCTCTTGTGTATAAATGCATCCCATTTAGATGCCTCGATTTACATGTCACTTTATTAGGATAAAATATTATGCAATTGTTGGAGCATTGATTCATGTGATATTTTATCTAGCATAGGATATTGTACAATGATATTATCGTATCAATTGAGAACTGCATGATTTTAAGGAGGCCGTTGTTGATTACCATGCATTATTTTATGTATCAACTTTGACATATTTATTTCATTGCATGAAAATCTCATTATGTTAAATATTGGCCAAGATTATTTATATCATTTTGTTAATATATGCTCGTGTTCTTTTATGTTATTTACAAGATATTTATATAAATGCCTCACTCTATGAGTCATAATTCTCAAGTGAGGCCCCTTTTATTTAATTGAAGTGTGCATGCATTCCTTGGTCGCCACTCGATCCATATGATCATAGCCCTAGATGAGAAATAATTTCAAGAACATTTTACACAACTCCTTTTATGGGTGCGCATACTTGCACACATGAACTAGTAGGGCAATCAATATTTGACATAACCCAAAACCTGAATCGGACCCAGTATGAAAATTTTTTGGTTTGGGTATACCAGTTTCCATACGGGTCAAGTTTAGGTTTCAGTTTTTGGCATGTTTACAAAATGGGTCA
>NW_021319346.1:130941-142922 GCF_001605985.2 Dendrobium catenatum | reverse complement strand
CCCCCCCCACGCTAACAGCTTGACCCCTATGCCTGCGCTCTTGAGAGTATTCCCGATCGGCTAATTAAGCACAGTGCACTTGTATGCGCATCTGGACTTAGTGCACGACATCTGCATTGGTGGATTTATGGGTTGGGTCAGGTCAACCTGATAATCCGTGTGGGTTTTATCCTAGTTGGAATTCCTGACAGATTTGTAAAATTTGGTCAAGTTAGGGTCAACCCGTTTATACCCAAGTTCATTCGAGCCACACTTAACCACCTATTGGTACTTATACGACCATCAACTATATTAGATTAATACTGTATTGACAAAATATTTTTTTTATCTGTTTGACTGTTGGATGAAAGGAATACATAACCTTAAAATGGTTTATCTGAATATTCTGAATTTGTAAAAGGATTATCAAAATAACATTCTTTATTAATTATCATCAAAATTTTAATTAAAATAACTTTCTTGGTTCAAAGCCTTTCCATGAAAAAAATTCTTGCAATTAAGCAGATTGAGAAATTAGTGTACTAATTCTCAAGAATTAATTAGCTGCAACTAAGGGATAGAAAGTCATCAAGAAGTGGTTTCTTCAAATTGTTAATACTGTTACATAAGGATTGATATTGCTGACATTTTTGCAATAAACAAAGTATTTAAAATGCCGTATAACTTGACAAGCATCCATCTGTAATTATTCTGCAACTTCCGAAAGAATGTTTGGTCATGAAGGATTGGCTTCATTTATTTTTTTTAATTATAAACTTATATATATCTTAAATACTATTAGTGAAAATTACATTATTGTTCATATACTATTTTAAGACATTTATAAAAATGAGATTTGATCACACAATTCTAACTTTTCATAACATATTGTAAGAGTCTGATTAAATGATTTGGCTACAAATATTTGTAATATATGTTGATTATTTAAGTAATTTTTATTAATATGTGGGATTTAAGTTTTCAATTTTATCACTTCTCATTTTGCTCAAAATACTCAAGCTCTCTGCACTAACGCGCCGCTCTGGCGATTTAGGGTTCCTTCCGAGCGCTCTTCTTCGATCGTTCTGAGCTTGCTTCATCCTCCTTTTTCCCCTCTTTTCTATGAGATCCGAGTGTTTTGGTTGGCCGCTCTGTGTTGTGTGCCCTTTTTGGGCTTGTTGTGAATGGTGGACGTTCCTCCATTGAATCCATGGGGGAAGGCGTCTGAACCTTTGGTGCAGAAGAATAAAGGTTTTTTTAACCTTGATGCTAATGGTTCTAAATCTCTGTCTCGATCAAGATCATTCAAAGAGGTATTATCGGGTTCTTCAACGTCAGGTGATGTTCTCCCTTCTTTAACACAAACAGCTTTTAATGGAGTTCCGACCATTCTTTTATCTGATGATGAAGTCCTCAAACTCGCTTCTCCTTTTCAATTTATGCTTGCCGGAATGTTCTGTTTACGACGCCCTAATCTGGATTCTATCCGCCATTTTTTTGCTTCTTTAAAACTTACTGGTTTTTATTCGGTTAACCTTTTGGATTCTCGACATGTTGCTTTACAATTATTGAATGATCTGGATTACAGTCGGGTATTTTCTTGACGTTCTTATTTCATCTTTAACTGTCAAATGAGAGTGTTATAATGGATGACTTTTTTTGATATTAAGGAAGAATCTCCTATTGTTCCGATATGGATTTCATTCCCGAATTTACGTCTACATTTTTTTAACCCGAAAGTCTTGCATGCGATGGGTTCGATTTTTGGGAGGCCTCTCCAAACTGACCAGGCTACTGCTTCTCGTACCCGTTCCTCTGTAGCTAGAGTTCTTGTTGAGGTGGATATTTCCAAAAAATAACCGAAGCAAATCTGGGTTGGTTCCAAAGCTTATGAGTATTTGCAAAAGGCTGAGTTTGAAAAAGTTCCTAATTTTTGCTCTCATTGTAAAATCTATGGACATGCTCAATTTGATTGCTTTAAACTTCACCAGGATTTAAAAAAGTCTAATGTTTTGTCTAGTGGGATGCCTGGATCTGCCAAAAATAACAAAATATATGTTCCTTCGTTAGATAATAATGAAGTGCCTACTATTATTCAGGTGGAACCGCATCCATCTAGATATAACTTAGATATGGATTTTGATAACCCTGTTATTGAAAACTTAGAAAATGTTGGCCAATTGTCGGGTGAAGCACAAGAAACTAGTGTGGCTATCTTAAATGCCAAGGAAGGTTTTAATTTAGTTGATAATATCTCTGAAACTGCTAATGACCCTAAGCTTTTTATTTTGGTTGATTCTATGTTTAATGATATGGTTATGCTTAATGTTACTAAAACTATTGTGACCGATAATGCTATGGCTACAACTCTGGAGGACAAGGAATTGTTGGGTAATTGTCTTGTTTCTAATGAAATTTGTGAAGAAGGTGAATTTATTCCTCCTTCCTCTATTGATGATACTACCATTATGAAGCAAGGTACTTCTTCTTTTTCTAATCATGATAAAGATAGTCATAAAAACTCAAATGAGGATAATTTAACAAAGGTTGGTAAAAAGAAAGGTAAGCAAGCTAAGTACAATTGTCCTGCTACTCCTAGATCCACCAGAGCTCAAACTTCATCAAAAGATTGCAATGATTAAAGCTCTCATGTGGAATGTTAGAGTTATAGGTGGTCCAGACTCTAAGTTTAGAGTCAAGAACCTTTGTAGCATTTGTAATATTTAATTGCTTATTTTAATTGAACCGTTTATTGCTTCTGATAAAATTGATTATACTGCTAACTTTTTGGGTTTTCTTATGCATTTTTCTAATTGCTCTAATAAAATCTGGATTATGTGGCACAATGCTATCTCTTTAAATATTATTGCTGATTGGCAACAAGTTATTCATTGCCATATTAATGTTTTTAATGTGAACTGTTATACATCCTTTGTTTATGCTGCATGTACTAGACTTAATCGTATCACATTGTGGGATCAATATATAAACTTTCTGCTAATATTAATGGTCCTTGGTGTGTGGGAGGTGATTTCAACATTATTTCTAATGCTTTTGAAAGAGTCAGGGGTAATCGGCCAAACACTAAAGCCATGGAAGATTTTAATGCTATGAATAATGACTGCAATTTAAATGATATTGGTTTTTATGGTAGTCCTTTCACCTGGAATAGAACAAATTTGTGGCAACAGCTTCATAAATTTCTTTTCAATAATGAATGGATGGCTCAATTTTCTGTTACTAATGTTGAACATTTAAGTAGAACTCTCTCTGATCATGCTCCTATCCTCTTGAACATTAATGATACTGCTTAGACTGGTTTGTAAGCTTTTAGATTTTTTCATATGTGGTTACCTCATGTAAACTTTAAAGATGTGGTTGATTCCAATTGGAATGCTCCCGTTTACCCGGACAACAACATCTCTGGTATGTTGAGGTTATGGGCTAAATTGAGTAGACGTAAACAGTGTCTGAGATGGTGGAACAAAAATGTTTTTAAAAATATTTTTTCTAATATTATTGAAGAGGAAAGAAAAGTTTTTGAGTTAGATATCATCTATATGGATAATCCGAATGATGATAATCTCATGACTCTTAATCAAGCTAAGGAGTTGTTATGTCATTTGCAATTTCAAGAAGAATCTTTCTAGAAGCAGAAGTCCAATGCTAAATTTTTTATGGCGGGAGATAGGAATACTAAATTTTTCCATGCTTTAGCTAATAAGAATAGAATTAAGAGCAAGATTCATAAAATTATGAATAATGAGGGCAGTTTAATTGAGTCGAATGATTTGATTTGTAAGTCTTGCGTTGATCATTTCATGAAATTTTTTAACAATCATACTTCTTTTTCTCCTATTAGCAATTCTAATGTTATTCCTACGCTTATTAATTTTATTGATAATATTTTGCTTTGTCAAATTCCTTCTGAAAATAAAATTTTCAATGTTCTTAATGATATGAATGGCGATGCTACTGCGGGCTTGGATGGGTTTACCACCAAGTTTTTCCAAAACAGTTAGGAGATTATTAAGTTGGATGTTATTGAAGCGGTGAAGGATTTCTTTGAAGTTAACTCCCATCCAAAATTTTTCTCTTCTACTAGCATTGTCCTTATCCCTAAAAAAGAGGGGGCTAATACTTGGAATGATTTCAGACCGATTAGTCTTTGTACCATTTTTAATAAACTTAACTCTAAGATCATTGCTAATAGATTGACTAATATCCTGCCTAGAATTATTTCTTATAATCAAATTGGTTTTATGAAGGGTACAAGTATCTTTTATAATGTTCTGCTTGCTCAAGAGCTTACACATGATATTAATGCTAAGGTCATTGGGGGTAACAATATTTTTTAAACTGGATATTACTAAAGCTTATGATAATCTCAATTGGAATTTTCTTTATAAGGTGTTGTCTCTTTTTGGTTTTAGTGACAATTTCATTATGCTTATTAAAAATAGTGTTGAGAACTTTTATTTTTCTGTCATTATCAATGGTAGGAATCATGGTTATTTCAAATCTTCCAAAGGCTTCATCAAGGTGATACTATCTCCTATGCTCTTTTTATCATTGCTATGGAATATTTATCGAGGGGATTAGATTATTTATATGCTAGAAACCCTAGCCTTAATTTTCGTACTATAAGGGGCTTTCCTATATCTCATCTTAGTTTTGCTGATGATTTCATTTTGTTTTCTAATGGTTCCATTAAGAATGTTAAAACCTTAATAAAATTCCTTGCTAACGTTCAAGATCTTAGTGGTTTAGCTATTTGTAAAGACAAGAGCAACTTTATTGTTGGCAGCTCGATTAACCAGAACATAGTTCACGCTATTCAAAAAGTTTATGGTTTCCAATCAAAAACTTTACCGATAAAATACCTGGGAACATCGATTTATAAAAGTAAAAGGAGAAATTTTCTTTTTGAAGATATTTTTACTATAGTTCAGAAAAAGCTAGCTAATTGGTCGCCTAATTTTTGATCTCTAGGTGGTAGATTGGTTCTTATAAAATCTATTCTTAATTTGATTCCTATTTATCTATTTAATACTTTAATGCCCACTGTTACTATTCATAGTAGATTAGAAAGAATGATAAACAAATTTTTTTGGGGATCTAAATTCAATAGCAATGGCATACGTTGGTTTTCTTGGCTTAAAAATTATGGGATTTTCAATGAAGGGGATTTAGGTTGCAAGAACTTGGTTGACACGGCTAAAGCTTTCTCCCATAAATTGTGGTTTTCTTTTAGATCTAATATCAATTTATGGGCCCGTTATATGAATGCTAAATACTGTAATAATTTACATCCAAGTCTTTATTTTTACAAAAATGCTGATTCTATGACTTGGAAAAGATTGTGTAACATTAAATGGGAAGCTGAACAATTCATTCAATGGGGTTTGGGAACAGGTGATATTTATTTTTGGCAAGACAACTGGTTGGGAAATATGTCGATTGACTTGTTTTTAAATACACATACTATTGAATCTGTTAAAGTCTCTTCTATCTTTATTGAGAATAGATGGAACATTATAAAGCTTAGGGAGTATGTTCCTTTATTTTTAGTGGATGTTATCTTGAATATTCCTTTACAAGTTCATTGCAAAGATAAAATTTTATTCTCTCTTTCTTCTTCTGGTAAATTTCAGTTGAATAAGGTTTGGGATACTATTAGAATCAAGCTTGACAAATCACTTATTTTTGCTGCTATTTGGCATAACACTATTCCGATTTCTTATTCTATTATTGTTTGGAGATATCTCAAAGGGTTTCTTCCGGTTGATGCTCTCCTTTAAAAAAAAAAGGTGTTACCCTCTCTTCTAAATGCTTATGTTGCTCTAATGTGGAGAGTATTGATCACTTTTTTGTTAATGGTGTTATTGCTAAGAAGGTTTAGTTTTATTTCAATAGCATTGCAAAATAACTTTATGACCCAACACAGTAGCATTGTTTCAATTTTAGAGAGTTGGTTTCATACTTCTAAAGGTACATATTTATAATCTGATTCCTATCCTTATTTTTTAGTATATTTGGAAAGCTAGAAATGAGGCCAAACACGAGGCGATCAATATGGATGCTTCTCTTATTATATCAAATGTGAAAAGTAAAATTATGCAGCTATATACTTACAAAGTGATTTCTTTTAAGAATTTTCTTAATTGTAGAGATTTGGTTGTTGCTCTTGGTATAAATTTGAGTCCTGTCAGTACAAACACGGTTAATAGGATTGTGAAATGGGTTAAACCTAAACCTCGTTATGTTAATGTTAATTCTGATGGGTCTGTTGGCCCGAGCTTTGTTGGTGCGGGTGGTATCATTCGTGACCATTTGGGAGATTTCTTGGCTGCTTATGCTGCTCCTTTACAACTCTCCGATGTTGTGATGGCTGAGCTTAATGCTTTGTCTTATGAACTGGATATCTATTTTAAGTTGGGTTTTACTTTTTTTTGGATTGAAGTGGATGCTATGCTTCTTATCCATATCATTAATGACGTTGTGCCTAGTAATCCTCAAAACTTTTACCTTATTAGAAAAAGTAAGAGTGCTCTGGCTTTGCTTAATTATTATATATCTCACATCTATCGAGAAGGTAATGTGTGTGCTGATTGGTTAGCCAATAAGGGTTGTTATCTTAATAATTATGAGGAATTTGATATTCAGAACTTAAACCCGATCTTGAATATTATGATTTTACTGGAAAAAGCTGGTTTGCCTTTTATCCGCAATGGTTGATGACTTCTATTTCCTGGTGTTTTTGCTCCCATACGGCTATTTTTTGTCTGCTTGTCTTGATCTTTGTGTCTGGTTGATGTTGAATGTCTTTTTTATGGCCTGGTTTAATGTTCCTAGTTGGTGTTTTTTCACTAGTACCTCTTTGTTTCTGGCATGTCTGTGCTGGTTGATGGAGATCAGGGTTATTTTATTTTGTATTGCCTAGAGTTGTTTTTCTATGAGCTTGGATAATCAGGTGGTTGTTATGGCCTTGGGTTATACTCCTTTCTGGTATGTGGTTGGCCTGCCGCCCTATTCTAATGATATTTCCCATGGTGCTGGTTTTTACGGGTTTAATCTCTTTGTGAGATTTTTGAACATTTTTACTATTGCTGAGTTTAGTATGTTCTGTGAGAATTGTGATGTTTGTTCTAGTCAATTTTGGTTTAATGGTACATTATGGTTTGCTCTTATTAGCCTTCTAACTTTTGGGCCTAGAGATTTTTCTATGATATCATGAATATGAGGGAGCATGTTATTCAGGTGTTATTTCTGCATGGTTGGAGTATTAGCTATAGTTATCAGGTCGGCAGGTATGCTGGGGCTATTTTATGTTCTTAGTAACTGTCTTCCCAACAGGCATATCATTGTGTATTTTTACTGTGTTATTTACTATCGTTCTAATATTCCTTTTTGGAGAGTATCTTGCAGGGAAAATCTTTCTTTTCGATTAGGGAGCTTCAATGATCGCAAGGTACTCTTGGTTTGTATCTTTTATTGCCATTTCAATTTTTATCAATATTTTTTGCAAGAAGAATGTGCTGAACGGGATTAATCTGCTCTTCCTTTTTTAATTGTTGTCTACTCACAGCCTGAGTCTTTTTTTTTATGACTTTTATGTATTATTAGGAAAAGGAACCATCGGCTCTTAGGTTTTATTTCTTTTTATCTTGTAGCTCTTATGAGCAGTAGCGAGCTGGAGGATCATTTTAAGGACTTTATAACCAAATTTTTTATATTAACGCGTAGGCCCCACTGTGGGTTTTAACAAAAAAAAAAGTTTTCAATTTTATCACTAATAATTATATTTCATGAAAAATGATGGCTATAATGTTAAAGTTTTTTTAAAATTTTTATAATAGACATATTTTTAAAATCGTTTATTAAAATTTGATATTTATTCCACTACAGACAAAAAAGCTTTAGCAGCACCCAATTTTGAAATTTTTATTTGGTCTGGTATCCTGATGTAGCTTTACATCCGGATACCTACTATTTGGTGCCACGTAGCAGCCCGGACGCCCGAGGAGAACCCATCTAATTTTGGAGATTATGCACGTGTTTTAAACTATTGCGGGTCAGCCCGACGTAGTGTATAAGAATTGGGCGCGAAATGTTAAAAATATGCATCTTATTTACAAGTATAATAACCTTTTGGTGTAAATTTCTAAAGATATTATACAGTTTTTAGGGTTTACATACCATAGAGAAAGATTTCGTGAAGGGTTCGAGAAGATGGAATATTCAAAAATGGTTTTATCTTTGAAAGATTTTGAAGATTTCGAGGAAACTGTATGGACGTCTAATGTTGATGAAGATTTTTCTAATTTATTACAAGTAATTTTTTATCTATCGTCATGATTGATGAAATTTTTTCTCATTTCTTATTGCTTCATTATGGATATACCTTATTATCAACGTATATGATGCCTAATAAAATCAGAACCGAGAAATACCCCGCTTAATGTATAACGCTGTACCGAGCTTCATCATGAGTAATAATTTGTGTGCCGAGTTTAACGTTTGACATAACTTGGTATAGATCGATACTTATAAATATTACTCAGTATGAACTCATTGTACAGAAGTACCAATAAAATCAAACAGCAGTGTAAATAATACCGATCTTAGTAGAGAGTATATAAGATATATGAACTTATTGTACTGCTCGGTACTGATAGTTATCGCTCGGTATAAGATCATTGTACATTGGTACTGAGCTTAATCATGAGTAACATTTTATATACCAAGTTTAACGTTTGACACAGCTCGGTACTTATAGGTATTGCTCGGTATGAACTCATTACACAGAAGTAGTAGAGAGTATATAAGACGTTTGAACTTATTGGTACTGCTCGGTACTGATAGTTATCGCTCGGTATAAGATCATTGTATATTGATACTGAGTAGATCCAAGGTCTTACTTCTTAATACCGATCAAAGAACCTGCTCGGTATTAAATTGGTATTGAGTTGTACATGTAATGCTAAACTGAAAGTATGAATTAAGTGAATTTTTTTTATAGGGTGTTTACAACTCTGAGAAGGAAGCATATGATAAATATTAGCAGTACATGCATTCTCATGAATTTAGTGTTCAAAAAGAGCATCACTCATTTTGGCCAAATTCAAGGAAAATCAAATTAAAGGATTTTGTGTGTTCCAAAATAAGATTCAAGAAGGATTCAAGAAGTAGGATTTTGTGTTTCAGTATACCTATCCAATGAAGTGGGAGGTGTAGGTAATCTGGGGTTCATAAAGAGGGATGCATACAACTACATTCAAAAAGAAAGAAGAGCCAAGATTGAGAATGGGGACACCAATTCACTAATCTGATTGTTTAAAGAATGGGTAGCTGATAACAACTTATTTACTTGGGATGTGCAAACTGATAAAGAGGATAGGTTGTTGAATTTTTTTTGTGTTGATGAGCTTGGGAGAATTGATCATGACTGCTTTGGGGAAGTGATTATTTTTTATACAAGCTATCATTTAAATAAATATAACTTAACCTGTGTCCCTATTATTGGAGTGAATAATCACTAGTAAAATATTCTATTAGGTCTGGCTTTTTTATCTGAGGAGACAATTGAGTCATTTACTTAGCTATTTAGAATATTTTAAAAATTATAGATAACAAACATCCCATAACTATATTTACCGAGCAGGACCAAGCAATGGCCAGGGTAATAGAGATTGCATTATCTAATATACGGAATAGGTTGTGCCAATGACATATGTACAAGAAGGCTCCTTCCAAAGTCCGGTGCTTTAACAGTAACAATAAAGGGAAATGCCTATTTTATTATTATTTCAGTAAGTGTGATTCTATGGAGGAGTTTGAGAGCAAGTGAAATGAAATGATCACAGAATAGAAGCTCTATATCCATCAATGGTTGAATGATCTGTACAAAATCAGGGAGAAATGGTTTACAACATTCAACAAAAATTATTTTAATCTTGGCATTTTATCTACACAACACAGTGAGTCCACTAATCATGTATGCCATGGATATTCCAAGCCAACAAGTACTATCACTGAGTATTTCCTAGGGTTGAAAAATGTGATGAAGACTAGGCGTAGGAATGAACAAGATGAAGATTTTAGATATAGTCAATCAGATATATAACTTTATATGAAAAATAGCTCAATATTAAAGTAAGCTGCCCAATTTTATTCAAGAAAGTTGTACTCATTTTTTGAAGAGGAGTTCTTACATAGGCTCGGTGGACTGTACATTGAACATTCTTCGCCGGATTTATCTATGTTTTCCATCACGAACATAGACAAGTCATTTGAGTCACATAAGTGGGTTGTTAATTTTAATTTTTTAGAAGGAACTATACAATCAACAACTTTTTACAAGTGGATAAAAGGGGTGTACGAGCATCCAAATAGAATGCTACCTTCAAATGGCAGTTGCCCGCACAACAGATCAGTGTCAAAATATTACAAAAAATACTCTCACACATGCATCGTAAAATGCAAGAAAATAGGTACACAAAAGATTGAAAGTGAAATAACAAAACCTGTATGGGAGTTGATGAGCATGTTATGGATACACAACTAAAGCCTAAGTATGATGCGCAAGTCAATAAATGAACATAGTTTGAGCCCTATCCTTCTATATGTATAGATAGGAGTTGACGTGACTCAAATTATCAAATAAATATACGATCAAGCTGTCGACCAGATTATTTATTTTATACATTAATATTAGGCCTTCAAGGCCAATGATATAAGAAATTCAATAATAAAATCATACAACCGATGAACCTGATCCTCTATTAACAAGTTGATATGGTCGACAAGATTTAGTCTATGAAAATGCTCATATACCCTGACCATGGCCATGTTAAATGTTTATCTCAACCAGAGGGGTAAACTCTAACAATTTCAAATACCTAAAAATTCTCATAAAATGTAAAGTATTTTCAAATGACCCTAGTTATCCTGATGATGATCGTGTTGAACAAAAAATCTTAAATGGAGGGGTTAATTCTAAATATTTTCAAATGTCACCTCCAAAACAAATTCAAAATCCAAAACTCCAAAAAAGTCAAATTTTAAATATTTGAAATTGAGATCCAACCATAAAATACTTAAAGTGTAATTCATCCACCCTCCATAATAGTTTGACGACGTTGACTACTTGAAAATTACTTCAGCCCAAAAAGAACTAATATCTAATTGAGAAATTTACTTGGATTCATTCTCAAAATAATCTCCTATCAGTAAGGATGTGGTATACATCCTCTAACCAGTGATTTTGCTACCAAATAGAACTATAGGATAAATAATTATGACCCAGGGCCCTCTGAACCAAGTGGTTATGCCTCTAAATGGCACCACGAGGTAACGGTTATGG
Source organism: Dendrobium catenatum (assembly GCF_001605985.2). NCBI lineage: Eukaryota > Viridiplantae > Streptophyta > Magnoliopsida > Asparagales > Orchidaceae > Dendrobium > Dendrobium catenatum. Next base: position 131,578 of record NW_021319346.1, on the reverse strand, counting down.
TCGAAGCCAAGACATTCTTTAATGATATGAAATCCTTTAGATATGAATCTATAGGATATAATCGATAGGGTACTGAGCCCTTTGTTAGCTAAGGTGGATTCAAATGTGTCCCCTTGGTAAAATATTCACGCTAGGTCTACAAGGTACCCTTGGAAGAATTAACCCATGGCTGCCAACAACGATCCTTCTATCCAGTTGGGTCTACTACCTCCTCTAACTAAGTAGACTAGGGACCATGATGGTTAGGGATGACGGCACCATGAGATCTTGATCGGGTCCATAATCTATTCCCTCACCATATGTTTTAATTATAAGGTGGTAAAATTTCAATTTTAAATAATAAATTTCCGTCATCCTTCAAATTCCAAATGTCCATTCTTGCTACTATATGCCAGATAACATGTATTTCAAAAATGTATTTGATCGATGAATAGACTTAATCGAACATTCTCTCTCATTATCGGGAGGGCTAATTAACTATAGGGGCTTGAGCCTATAGGAAATCATAACTCATATTATTAAGTCCTCACAAAATGAAGGAAAAACATCTGGGTAGTGTCTTATCTAGAAACCCATATGCCTTAAAAATTTACCTCAAAACTATATCTGTTAAAACTCCCATGAAGAAAAGTATTGG
>NW_021319346.1:126362-127609 GCF_001605985.2 Dendrobium catenatum | reverse complement strand
TATATATATATATATATACATAGAATGGATATGAGTAAGTAATTCTTGATATGTGGTTTTAACTTGAGCTTATTATTCAAGGGAGTGTGGTTAACAAAATATCATTTGGTGTTGTGGCTTCCTGTTTAGGGCTTGCGCTTGATGAATCTAGCCCTTTTTGGTCTGTTTACTCAACAATACAATACATATTTGGAGGGAATATAAGCGTGTGATGCGCCTTGCTGATTTCTATGCACCATATGCATTCTTTAAAGGAAGGTAAGCTCAAGTTTATGAGTAAAGAGTAATAAATAATTATATTTATTATATTTGAGATATCGATAATATTCTTATTCAATATTTTGACTAACTGCAACTTTGATGATTCTAACTTAGAATGTTTGAGAAAGGCAATGGTGAATAATGATGAGATGAAGTTGTTTGATTTTGATCCCGTGAACATTGAATGGGATGATTACTTGAGTAACATTCACATTCTAGGTGTAATCAAGTATTTGCTTAAGTAGAATATTGAAAAATGATATTAGGCCGCTTATATAGCCTTAATTTGTTGGAGAGCATAAGCATTAAATGATTGATGCGCGCTTCTAATTGTAGTATTTGTTGAGCACACCTAGCTATTCAACATAAAATCAAATTAATAACAATTGTATTTCCATCAACTACAATGGTTAATTTATTATGAAATGTATTTTTGGAATATAAGTCAATAAATGTGTTTGTTAATGTGGCCTATGAACTTATAATTTTAATTCTTTATGCATTATAAGAAAGATTGGGATGGCTTGAGAGAGGGTCCTTGTCTTGGCTACTGGTTTTTGTTTGGTGTGTTCCACTTATATTTAATTTTTTCTTTTCTTATAATGAATTTATTGCTCCAATAAGATTGATTGTAATTAGGAAGTAGAAATGAATAGTTCTAGGCTCTTAGTTTAGCCTGATCTTTGAGCAGAACAAATAGTATTTGACACAAGCTAAAATGCTAGGTTCGCTTACATGCCCAGTTGGGACCATTTGGTTTAAAGTTAAAGAGGTGTAATGTATTCCAAAAGCAGAAGTTTTATCCGATTTGGGCTAGTTTCAAATACACCAAAAATTCATCATCTTATCTCTACCCATAATCTATGGTGATCACCAACAACTGCCACCAGCTGACCCCTGACCATAACCATCATAATTTGCCACCACAGTTGTCATCGGCCACCGCTGGCATTGACCACCAGTCACCACTGTTGTCACCAACAACC
>NW_021319346.1:122358-126262 GCF_001605985.2 Dendrobium catenatum | reverse complement strand
ATTAATAACTTTGTAAGCTGAATTATTTTTAAGTTGTTATTGTATGAAGTTTAGAATATTGGTTATATATTAGAGGAAAATATAAAACAAGTATACTTGTTTTGATGAAATAAAATTGAAAAAAATAGGGCTCAGAACTAGATGTATTCCCATTTTTATTCAAAATTCTCCATAAAAATTTAGATAAATATCTAGAAATGTAATGCATATTCATGCATACTCTATTTTCCTCAATCATCCCATGAATGGGATTAAAAGTTAGAGTTCCTTAGATGAGCATCATTCTCATATTTGATTGATGAAGATTCAAAATTTGAAAGAGCATGGTGATAAATAAACAAATTTAGATGAAGTTTAACATAACAAATTAATATAGTTAAGGTGAGAGTAAAATCGATTGCATTATTAAAATGATTAGGCATAATGATAGCTCAAATCTCTAGGATATTATGGTTGTTTAGTTTAATGTTTATGGAAATGTCATTTAAAGTAGAGGTGGTGCTTAATATACTATGCTACTCAAGAATTTGTTAATTACAGGAGGATGGATAGGGAACAAATATTTGAATAAAATAACCCATAAAAAAGGGTTGGGCTCAACAATAGTCACCTCATTATTATCACCCACAAAAGCTAATTCTTACACATCAATTGAAAATCAAAGTATTAAGTTTAAGCCATTTGAAGAGTTGTGTGTATTATGTTATTTAAAATCCTATAAAAGACACGGTAGAGGAAAGTTGGAGCAGCCTGGATATTGTGCTCATCAAATTTATTGTGTTGTGAAACTCTAGCAATCAAAGGGGTTAGGGGCAATAGAACCTCAACATTGAATTGGACATAAAAAATGGATCTATTTGAACTATTTTATTGTTACTTCCACCAGTTTTACTTATGACACTGGATTATTACTATTTTTGATACATACATTGACACTACTTAATACTATTGATTCAATTTACTGATAATAAGTATATGATGCATATAATATACTGAGTATGTGATTAAGATACTAATATGATATATGTATATACATATATATGATTTTACTACATTGATATAATTTTCTAATTGTTATTATCGATGCTTTGGTTTTATCACTTTATATAATTCTTTATTGATTGATAGAATTGTTACAATGATTATTTTATTAATTCATTCTTCATATTAATTTATTGGCTTCTTAACTGTACTAATATACTAGCTTCTATACTGCATTATTTTATCATTTGCAGACTTTATTGCTATTGTATGCGAGTTTTACTGCTTCTGTACTGATTCATGATCATATAAATATTACTATTTTTGTTTGACTACTGACATGTATATTACTCTTTGTTATACCTTGAGTTTAGTAATAGGATTTGGTTACTTGTTAGGCTCTTGAGCTCATTATATGTACTATATAATTTCAGGTAGGGCAAGTGAGCAGGGGTGTAAGAATGATTAGGATCCTTCAAGTTTAGGTTCTTATTATTATAGCTATTTTTTAAAAAAAAGGTTGGGGTATCCCACCTCTTAGTTCAAAATCCTAAGCTAAGATAAACGTAGTTTAAAAGGTACTAAGATGGTGGAAGGAGATCAATTCTCAATTCTTATGACATAGGCTAAGGGTAGAGGGTCTGATGATAGATAGCATGTGTGATACCATTCAATATATTATAGGTTTTCTACACCTAAGGCCTTATGATATTTAATAGATCAAGAGAATAAATATGACCCACTCTATAGACTGAGTCATGTCTTCCTCAAGGTCAAAAGGGTTGGCCTAAAGCAAACTTAGTTGTTAGACACCTCTATGATCACCTAAGGCTATCTATGATAAGCCACTAGTCCACCTAGGATAAACTAAAATTAAACCTAGATTTGTTTTGATCACTTAGGCACAATTGGGGTGACTACAGTCTAAGAGGTGAGGAGATTCACCAAGCAAATCTTGGACCATTATGGTAATCTAAGGATCATAGTACTAGTCCACTTAAATCATCTAAGGGAACTAGAACTAAATAGGATGGTCCCTAGAAGGACCACAATCATCTTAAATCATTGAATGCATCATACTAGCTAATCTAAAAGATATGGAGGATATTAGGTTCTCTTTAGTCACTTTATTAAGGCTAGGTTAAGAGGATGTCAAAGGCCCTATCAAAGAGTCTGAGATCACCTAAATTGATTTTTAAGATGGTTTTTGATCCATCAAGGATCATATAATTAGGAAAAGGCTAGATTTTTGTTGAAAAGTCATTATGTAATCCAAGCGTCATGTGAGATTATCTAGGCTAATCATTATCTAAGGTCTATAATCTCTTAGAAGTAAGCTAATAGAGGGTATGCTTAGTCACATAAGGCCCATGAATGAGAGCTAAAGTAGAAAGGTAAAGGATCTTTGATAACTAAGCCAGGTGTATTTTAAAATTTAGAATTTTTATGGGTTTTAATAAAAGCTAAAACGGGAGTTGAATCTCAAATATTTTTTATTTTAAAATAATTTATCATGCATCATTTAATATTTCTTATTATCTTTGTGAAACTTCTAAAATCACCTAAATATCAAAAATTAATATCTATATAGATGGTGTCTTGATATGCCATAAATATGTAGCTCATAATGGCAGTAAAGGGACCCAAAAGGGCTATGGCTAAAACCAAAGATCTAGATTTTGACTGACCATATCCAAATTACATATGAACATTTTGCTGGCCTTTCAAAGGGTTCCCTCACACCTAAAGGTGAGAATAGAACACCTAAGGTCTCGCCCTATAATGTCTATATATGAATAAGAAAATAAATAGTTCATAGGTGTGCCAAAATGGTTCAATAGATCGGTTTAATAACCAACTCGAATGAACCTGGGTATAAACGGGTTGACCCTAACTTGACCCTATTTTATAAATCTGTCAGGAATTCCAACTAGGTTAAAACCCACACAGATTATCGAGTTGACCTGACCCAACCCATAAACCCACCAATGCAGATGTCGTGCACTAAGTCCAGATGCGAAGACAAGTGCACTATGCGTAAGTGGCCGATCGGGAACACTCTCAAGAGAGCAGGCATAGGGGTCAAGCTATTAGCGTGGGGGGGGGGGGGGGGGGGTAAGTACATTGGTGTGCAGCAATGAATGCATAGCTCCGATGCTGGCTGCATTTTCAATTCGGGACTGTTTTGGGTTTTGGTTCAACTCGAACCTGACCCATTTTGTAAACATGCCAAAAAATCAAACCTGAACTTGACCCGCATGGAAAACTGGTATACCCAAACCCAAAATTTTCCAGACTGGATCTGAGTTAGGTTTTGGTTTATGTCAAATATTGATAGCCCTACTAGTTCATGTGTACAAGTGTGCGCACCCATAAAAGAGTTGTGTAAAATGTTCTTGAAATTATTTCTCATATAGGGCTATGATCATATGGATCGAGTGGCGACCAAGGAATGCATGCACACTTCAATAAAATAAAAGGGGCTCACTTGAGGAATATGACTCATAGAGTGAGGCATTTATATAAATATCTTGTAAATAACATAAAAGAACACGAGCATGTATTAACAAAATGATATAAATAATCTTGGACAATATTTAACATAATGAGATTTTCATGCAATGAAATAAATATGTCAAAGTTGATACATAAAATAATGCATGGTAATCAACAACTGCCTCCTTAAAATCATGCAGCTCTCAATTGATACGATAATATCGTTGTACAATATCCTATGCTAGACAAAATATCACATGAAACAATGCTCCAACAATTGCATAATATTTTATCATAATAAAGTGACATGTAAATCGAGGCATCTAAATGGGATGCATTTATACACAAGAGGTCACAAAGTGGAAAAATGATTACATGTGATCACTTGAAGCTGTATGAAAGCCAATCAGAACATGGCACATCACCA
>NW_021319346.1:111622-121957 GCF_001605985.2 Dendrobium catenatum | reverse complement strand
AGAATTTTGCATGATTCATATATGGCCTCTTTTCGTGCTCTATGTTAAAAAATTTTCTAATGTCTGATATACGACTGTAGTAACAAATCTTCATGTTATATCAACAAAACCTATGTGCTTTACATAAAGTATTATTCAATGTCAATTCCTCTCCCCAAATTAGAGAACTCTCATATTATTTTGTGTTCTAGCAATAACATGCATATGTATTATAATTACTAACTTTGAATTTTCTGTTAGTTATATTTTTATTTACTTGCATTCCTTTTTGAATAGCCTCTATGCTCACCCTATGTTTTCTCTTGTCTTATTATTTGCGAGGTACAATGTGTCCAGCATAGGCAAATTAATGGGATCATTTTCTTGGGAGCTTTTGAGTGGACACTCCATTGTCATGTATAATCTCTATTGCTTATAAAGACTTCTAATTATATACCGAAATTATTACACGTCACACATATTTTGTTAACAACTTTAGTTTAATATATATTCTACAATGTTTAGTTAGCTAGCCATAGGTTAGTGCACTAACGAAGCCTTGGCCTTGTGGTGATTCAAGGCTTGCCCCCTTTTGTGAGCCTTAAAGACCCTTATGGTCACCTTATGCCTGTAGTGTAGGCCCACCTATTTGTGCCATTTGCATCACAGTTTTCCCACATTAAGTGGGGACTGTTAGGATGTTCCCTTTTTTTGGGTGTAATACCCCCCACCTTCTATGAGCCATAGAGACTATTAGGGTCATTTTAGGCATATAGTATAGGCCCCATATCTGTACCAAATGTATCGCTGCTTTCCCACACGAAATGGGCACCGTTAGGATGTTTTTTTTTTCTATTTTGTATGCGCCACCATTCGTTAGGATCTTATAGAAACTCCATTTATAACTAGAATTACTTTCTTTTATTTTAGAACCCTAAACCCGTTGACACATGTACGTATGTCCAAAGGGTTAGAAATGAACTTTCTTTCATCCTCTATAACTCTAGTGACACATAAGGACAAAAATTAAGGATCTAGCTTTAGATAATATGGACTTAGGATGCATGCTCCCTATAAGATATAATTCGTAAACATAAAACTTTTAGTGACATGTTACCCTAGGTTTAGTGTGTCATAACTTACTAATAATCAACCAAAAAAATCATTCATAATTCAAGTCCAAATGCACTAAATCACTTAACTTTTAATTAAACCATAATCAATGCATAATCAGTAAAATGCAAACTTGAACATAAACTTAAACTAAATCTAACCAACCCATTAATCATCCACCAACACACCTAAAATTTGAAATATATAAACTAAATTAGGAGAGAAAACCTAAACTAAATCTTGGTAAAATAAAAAGACTTTTTCAAACCAAAACCTTAATTTATTAAACTCTCTCAATACCAATTGCATTTCTAATTTAAAAGACCACTAATATTGAACATAAGTGAATTAAAATCTAATTAAATGAATAATATAAGAGAAATTTTTAAGACGCTTAATCATAACCTAAAACTTAATAACTCACCTAAGACTTAATCAAACCTTAAGCTAATATTTTAAAATCACTCAATAAACTCCTTAATACACAACAACTGCTTCAAAGATAAAGTTTATTGGATGGACTACTCTGGGCTGTGGGGATGAGAGTCTTAAGGAGGTCTGGTTCCTCGAGCCTGGAGGCACAACACCATGAATGAAATTTATGGAGTGTTAAAACTTTAAAATTAATTGATCATTAATTATTTAAATGAAATAAAACTCTTAATATAACTATATCAACTTAATTTTTAGGATGGACTACTACGGACTGCGGGGCTACGTGTCCTAAGAATGCTTGGTTCCTCGAGTCTGGTAGCACAACACGATGAACAAGTTAATAGAAAACTTAACTAATTTAACCCTTTATTAATAATAAGTTATTTAATTAATTTTTTATAAGTTCTAACAAACTAAACTCAATAAAATTGATTACTATTGGGTAACCTAGACCTACGAGATTATTAAGATAGCCCTAAGGAGGGTGAAATAAATCTCACGGCCTCGGTGATGAACAAAGGTAGTAATCATCAAACATTTAAAATATACTCTAAAATTTACATTATGATATTAATATTTTAACTTTAATTAAAGTTTCCCTTTTGACCTTCAACAAATGAGAACATAAAAGTAACTTCAACTAAATTATCCTGTACATGACATATCCAAACCACACGGTATTTTACACACACTAGAGCTTGTTTACTAGGATCACCGATTATAGTCTTAGGTTAAGTCGTTAGTATATTTTGGTGTGATGTTGGTACCTTGCTTTGAGGGTATCCTTGGTAAGTTTTTTTTTATACCCTGGATATCATGCATACATAATTACTTCCTCTTTTTTATATACGTTAATTTATTAATTAATGTGCACATACATTACATTCATGAATAAATATTTATTTCATTTACTTTTTGTTGCCAAAAAGAAAGAAAAACAAAGTAGAATGTATCTAGGATGCTTGTAAAAAAGAAGACTTCAAGTAGAATGTACCTAGGTGCAAATGTATGTGCAAAGGGTCAAATATAAATGTAAAGTGTTAAGAGTTATAAAGGGGGTTGAAAATATTTGCTTATATAAATACACATAGGGATCCAAAAGATAATACCCTATCTCGATGGTGTTGGCTTTTGGAGTCCTATAGAAGATGCGGAGCTAAAAGATAATACACAAATATATTCAAATCCATGTTTCATAAGAGTAAAAAACTAGGTTTGTTGTGGTTGAGCCTAGCCACCTTATTTTATTTTAGACCCTAAGTTGTATTTGTGTTTCAAATGATGAATAAAAAAGGATTTTATTAATCATTTTCTTCATGCATCATTACACATGGCATTAGATAAATTCATTTACATATTTTATGTATCATTGATTTAAACCTCTGAACTAAAAAAATCTTTGATTCCTTAGGATAGAGCTTTCTTATCTTGCATACATATAGGGTGATTGAATTTGTTTAGGATGTTAGCTAGCAGCTCACTCCAGGCAAGCATGCCCAGATTGTCCACCCCTTAGTGTGTCTCTTTTCACTTCTAATGGATTTTGAATATGTCATTTCACCTAAGATAGCAAATTTCATTTTTTTTAATCTTTTAAAATCAAAATTTTAATCACGTCTTTATATATTTAAAAAGGTTTAATCATTATTAAGGATAAAGAGAAGAGTTTATCTTCTATAGAATAGAACTTCGAAACTTTCTCTATGCACCAAATTAAGAAGAGAGTAATATAACATTCTTAATTGAGAGTTTTTCTAGGCTGATGCCTAGAATATAATTAACCGCGGGGGCTTACGCCCATTGGAAATCGACCTCCAAATCAAATAAACCTCATTCGAGCTGATGTATTAAATGAGGGAAATCTCATGATATTTTGGGTTATACATATTATTATCCATGGAGATGTGTAGGCTAAAGCCGTTATCCTTCATGGCTGATCATATGTATGACTCCATCTACTCTTCCATTGGCCTGCTTGCAAAGAGTGTAAAGGCCTATGACCGCTTTGTCCTACGGGATAGAGCGGTCGTACTCTTTACATTCTATTCACCATGAGCAGAATCCTTTTGGAGACCCACAAACACTTTGGATGGCTTTTCAGAACTTGATATATAGGGCAAGTCTCTAAAGGTGAGTCTTCAAGATTAGATTACAAGTCATTGAGAATAGATGGTGAGTCCTCTTGGCTAAAGTTGTTGCTGGCTTGGGATGAGTTTGATTCAAAGAGTTATTATGGATTCTATATGTGGATGCTTCTTGTTACTTGATCCAAAATACCCATTGGAGGTTGGTATTTTTGATTGTAAACCATTGCTATGGGATATAGAATTATCTTAAGAAAATTGATTTTGGATCAAAAACCTATTTGGAAAGACCTTTGGAGGAGCCCAATGAGGAAAATTGCACTTTTGGTTTGATCTTCTAGGGTGAATCTTTTTATTTTGATCTCCATATAGGTGAGTAGCTACTTGCCCACAAGCTTGTGATAGTGAATCCTTTGGAGGGCAAAGCTTCCTTAGGGTGAGGTCTGATTTAACTGCGTGCTCTCCAAATTTGAGTCCCATGAATTGGAATCTGATGAGATACGTATGAGTTTCATACATTGGCATGTTTGTGTACACAAGGATATCCTAACATAATTTATTTCAAGTTGAATTAAGAGCCTTTAGATTTAATTATGATTAATATTTATATATAAAATCATGAATGACACTAATCTCACAAGAAATCCAAAGGCAAAGTTCATCATGAAGTTATTTTTTCACCAAAAATTTAGCTCAATCACACCAAAGATATTTAAAATTATCTAAAAATTTAATTTTCGAATATAATACTTCATTTATTTTTAAATTTTAGAAGATTGATTCTATTTATACTATATAGTGCATAATTTTCCCCAATTGTAAAATTTTTGTTTAATTAAATAAAATTGTTATGCACCTCTATATTTAATGATTAATTCTAATTATGCATGGATGTTATTAATGACTTCATAAGCTAAACTATTTTTAAGATGTAGTTGCACTAAATTGAGAAGATTTCTTACTTATTTATTATAAATAAAGGGCTAATATAAAACAAGTATACTAGTTATGAAGAAATAAAACTGAAAAAAAAAATTGGGCTTAAAACTAGATGTATTCCCTTTTTTTTCAAAATCCTCTTTAAGCATAGACATTTTATATAAAAATCTAGAATATAATGGCTCTTCATGCATACTATATTTTCCTTTATCATTCCATCTATGGGATAGGAAGTTAGAGTTCTCTAGAAGAGCATCATTCTCATATTTGAGTGATGAAGAAGCAAAATTTAAAGGAGCATAGTTACAGGTCTACAAGGCCTTTTTATGATAGGGGTGTTAAAAGGGGTCAATTGGTGTGTCCAACCTAAATTGATCTGGGTCTAAACGGGTTGACTCGAACCAAACTCAGTTTTGCAAATGTGTCAGGAATTACAACCATAAATGGAACAGTGCGGATTACCAGGATGACCCAGCCCTACTTGAAAACTCACAACTCCATATTCCATGCACTGAGTTCGGACACGAATGCAAGAGGCTGAGTAGGAATGCACAAGCGAGGTGAGAGGGAATGGGAAATAGGGCTAAGGAATGATAGCATGATGTAGGATGAGGGATCTAGCATCTAGCATGACCACATTGGCACGAGTGACTGAGTGGAAATGCCCAAACGAGGAAAGCTTGGGCTGTAGGTGAAGAAAATATGAGTTGCAACCAATGGATTGCAGGGTCGAGTCGTGACTCACGAGCGCAGGCACAGGGGTGGAGCACTAGCACAGGGGGGGGAGTATGCCGAAGTGGGTTAGCCAGTGTGAGTCGAGGATGTTGGCTGTGAGGTTGATCTAGGTCAACTCAAACCGGACCTGATTTATAAACTGATCAAAAACTCAAAATTGACCCATATGTCACATGGGTTGACCTGAACCAAACATTTTTTTGGTACGAGTCAGGCTTTGGGTCATGTCAAATATTGACAGCCTTAGTAGTGCATGTGTTTGTGTGTGTGTTTGTACAAATAAAAGGAGCATTTTAACTTGTGTAAACTACTATTTGTTCTCAAATATCAAGCTAATTTAAGAGCCTAGAACAATTCATGTGAGCTTCTTAATTACAATCAACCTTATTTGAGCAATAAATTCATTATAAGAAAGGAAAAAATTAAACATGAGTGGTACTCGCCAACAAAAATTAATAGCCAAGACAAGGTGCCTCTCAAATCTTTCTTATAATTCATCAAGAATTAAAATTATAAGTTCACAGCTCACATTAACACACATATTTGTTAACTTGTATTCCACAAACACATTCCATAATAAATTAACCATTGTACTTGATGGAAATACAATTATGATTAATTTGAATTTAAGATGAATAGCTAGGAGAGCTCAACAAATATTACAATCAAATGCATGCATCAATCATTTTATGCTTATGCTCTCCAACAAATTAAGGTTGTATGAACAGCCTAATATCATATTTCAATATTCTACCTAAGAAAATACTTGATTACACCTGGAATGTGATTTTTAATCAAGTATTCATCACATTCTACGTTCTTGGGATCAAAATCAAACAACTTCATCTCGTCATTATTCACCATTGCCTTTTCAAACCTTCTAAGTTAGAATCATCAAAGTTACAGTCAATCACAATATTGAATTAAAATATTATTGATATCTCAAATATAAAGAACAGAATTATACATTATTCAATAGTCATAAACTTGAGCTTACCTTTCTTTAAAGAATGTATATGGTGCATAGATATCAGCAAGGTGGATCACATGCTTATATTTCTTCTAATATGTTTTGAATTGTTGAGTAAACAATCCAAAAAGAGAAAGATTCATCAAGCACAAACCCTAAACAGAAAGCCATAACACCAAAGAATATTGTGTTAACCACGCTCCCCTTAATAATAAGCTCAGGTTAAAATCAATATAATAATAATAATAATCTAAAAAGGAAATAGAGTTTACCTCAAGAGGTAGACGATAGTGAAGAAGCATGTATCTATGAAAAATTGGCATTGTTCTAATGAAGTGAAATTTATTTTCCTTGATTTCCTTGCCATCACAATGAGTTTGAGGGTATTTCATTATATATTGGTTGACACATTTTCTATTGTGGAATATTTCACCAAGTTTCTTACATATGAACTCACATGATATATGACGTATGAATGTTGATTTGAATGTGATGTTAATGCTAAAATAATGGGGTTGGCTTGAAAATGTGAAAATTTGATTTAAAATTGACCAAGCATCATAAACCCAAGCCTTGCTAGTGCAAAATATTTTTTTTTTATTCCGGTCTTGATCAACCCATTTTAACTTGAGTCAAAGTAGTGTCTAACAGCTCAATTTGATCAATATTGATAAATATTAAAAAGATAGTTATTCCTTATTTTGCATGAGCTTTGCAGCCAACTTGGCATCCCCATCTCTCACAAGAAGGAAGAGTTTATTCACATTAGGTTGTACTATAAGAACTTTCTCCACAAAGACTTCAAACCAAGCAACAAACAACAACATGAGTTAGAACTATATCTTTCAACTTTTGAAAGTTAGACTAAGGCTTCGTTTGGGATAGCGTTTTCACTGCTTCTTAAAATTAAAATTTTTGTACTAGAAAGCTGGTTTAAGAAGCAGTAAAAAAGCCACCCCAAACGAAGCCTGTCTTTGTTTGGGTCGACTTCCTTACTGCGTCTTAAAGCAGCTTTCTAGTGTAAAATTTTAGTTTTTTGTACTAGAAAGCTACTTTAAGAAGAAATTAGAAAGCAATCCCAAATGAAGCTTTTGACGAAGACCTCTTTACTAAACAAAGGGAATGTAATCATCAAGAAAAGAGATCTTCTTCAAAATCCATCAAGGTACTGTGACATTGTTTTTCAGCTTATTAAGAAGGCGTAATGTTTGGGGGTGATTTGTTATTGCAATTGCATGAACATAAATTTCAAGCATTTCTTCCAACGGCTCTTCATAATCAGTTGGACTAAAATAGAGAAGGACATATTTGGTGAACTCATCCCATGTAAGGGTCATCAAAATTTTGTCAACGAAAAGTGCCATTGTAGGGTGATTCCGTCAATATGGAAGATGTTAGTTGAACTTTTGATCATTGGCAATATTTTTAAATTCAAAATATTGTTCTTCTGTATGAGCCCATCAAGTTGGATCCTTACCATTGAACAATGGAAAGGGCAATTTGAGGTGTTGGTGATGGTGGTCATTGCTCTAGAATGAACAACCTAGGGTGAAGGTGAGGATTCGCTTGGCACAAATTGGTTAATTTTAGGGTTGCTAGTGTGTGAACTTAAGGAAGTCCACATGGCTTGGAGTTCAGTTAAAATTATTAGAAGGGCTGAATTCAGTGTTCAAAGTTGTGCTCAAATCACACTAAGATTTTGTTTGTGATAGCTTTCTTACTGCTTCTTAAAACAGTTCTTTAGTATAAAAATTTTAATTTTTAAACTGTAAAGCTATTTAAGAAGAAATAAAAAGTTGACCCAAACAAAGCCTAAGATGTCCATGTCCTCCACTAAGGAATTTAGCATTTTTTTCTCACGAGTTTCCTTAGTTGAAAAGATCTGATGCCAGTGACATGATTAATTTTTATAGAGGAAGAAGAGGAGAATGGGAAAGAAGATTGGGGAATAAATTTTATCAATTATTTAGTTTTTAACTCTTCATCCTATATCATTCCTTATTTCCCTTACAAAGAATAGTCCTACATAAATTAAAATAAGCAACTAACACTGCTTAAATGGAGGTAAACCAACTGCCTCCACTAACTTAACTAGCAGCCTTCATCAGCTTTCTTAAAATAGGTGTAGAATCCTATTGGTCATCAAAGAATTAAAAAAGTTGTATGAGATGAACTTCTAATGATTACATAGCACCTTACATTTCACCTTGAAAGAATGGTCACAGTTATAAATAATATGACAAATAATTTCAGGTTCTAGTATACATATTTACAATGCCCATTAAAAATAATGATTTTTTTTTAAAGAAGGAGCAAATGTTTAATTTAAATTAGAAATAGGTGTAGAGTATTAAAAAAATTAAAAAGAAACAAATCAGTCAAATAGAATGACACATTCCATTTGAATACCCCAAAGTCTTATAATATCAAATAGACTTCTTCTGTTAAAAGATCACTTCTGAAGATTATTAAATAATTAAAGTATACAGATATAAAAGCCCTTTAAAGTAAAAAAATGATATTTCTTATTTTTTATTAAGAATTATTACGGCTTAGAAGATTCGGGGCGGTAGAGTGAGTAAACTTTTTATCTTAGCGATGCATGGATATCTAGCACACAATCAGAAAGAGAAAAGCAAAACAACAGAACTTTTTTATGCAGAAAGCCCAAAGAGGGAAAAACTACGGGGCCTCACCTAGGTGAAAAGATTCAACTAAACTAGATTGAATTACAAGGGTTGACCCATCCCTTGATTTAGAGTTAGTAAGATTACAGTAATTTGAAGAGCTAGTCAAAGGTCCAATGATGGTCGGACAGAAATCCGGCGGCTTTTATACAGAAGTTTGACTAACAAGGAATGATTCGACGCTGGAGGTGAACGGCAGCCAGAAAGTTGTCCGACAAAGGTCGGGTTGAAGTTCAACAGTGATCGGCTGCCGGGTGGTGGTCCGACAATGGTCGGCAGCCTTGCGGTGGTCCAACGAGAGTTGGGCTGAAGTATGGCACCGGTCGAAGGCCGGGCGGTGGTCCGGTGATGATCATCAATCAGGCGGTGGTCCGACGAAGGTCGGGCTAAAGTCTGGTAGTGGTCGGCGGCCGGGTCGAAGTCCAATGGCGCTCGAAAGCAGGGAGGTGGTCAGACGAAGGTCGGGTTGAAGTTCGACAGTAGTCGGCAGCCGTGCTAAAGTCTGACTGTAGTCGGCTGCTGGGCGGTGGTCTGATGAAGGTCTGCCTGAAGTCTAGCTGTGGTCGGCGGCCGGGCTGAAGTCCGGCGGCGGTCAATAGCTGGGCGGTGGTCCGACGAAGGTCTGGCTGAAGTCCGATGGCGATCGGTGGTCAATTTTGGGTGGTGGTTCGGCGACAGTCGGTGGTCGGGGGGTTGTCCGACGAAGGTCGGGCTGAAGTCTGGAGGCAGTTGACTGCCGAGCGGTGATCCGACGAAGGTCGAGATGAAGTCCGGCTGCAATCGGTGGCCGGGCGGTGGTCTAGAGATGATCGGTGACCGTGCGGTGGTATGCCAAAGGTCGGGTTAAAGTCCGGTGGAAGTCGATAGCCTAGCTGAAGTCCGGCGGTGGTTCGATGAAGGTTGGGCTGATGTCCGGTGGAGGTCATGACCAAGCGGTGGTTCGGCAGGGGTCAGCGGCAGGGCAATGGTTTGACGAAGGTCGGGCTGAAGTCCAACGGCGGTCGACAGCCGAGCTGAAGTTCGGTGGCAGTCAGCAATCGAGCGGGGGTCCGACGAAGGTCGAACTGAAGTATGGAGGCAGTCGGCAGTCGGAAGTTAGGCGGTGGTCTGGTGATGGTCGGCAGTATGGCGGTGGTCAGACAAAGGTCGGATTGAAGTCCTGCAGCGTTCAGCGGCCGGGCTGAAGTCCAGCGAAGGTCGACAGCCAGGCGGTGATCCGATGGAGGCCAGGCTGAAGTCCATCTCCAGTGGGTTGCCAAGCGATGGTCTCATAGCGGTCAGCGGCCGGGTGGTGGTCTGGCTTCGGTCGGCGGTCGGGTGGTGGTCCAGCGGCGGTCCAGCAGCGATCGGCGGTTGGGCGGTGATCCGGGAGCGGTCAGAAGTCGGAGGGGGT
>NW_021319346.1:96046-111107 GCF_001605985.2 Dendrobium catenatum | reverse complement strand
TTTCTAGCTATTGCTGGCTTAGGATGAGTTTGATCGAAAGAGTTATTGTGGATTCAATATGTGGGTGCTTTTTGTTAATTGATCCAAGATAGCCATGGGTGGTGGATGTTTTTTATTGTGAACAGTTCGCTATGTGAAAGATAATTATCTTAAAAAGGCTTCTTTTTGGATCGAAAACCTATGGGAAAGACCTTTGGATGAGCCCATTGAGGACAATTGCACATTTGGTTTTATCTTCTATGGTGAATCTGTATATTTTGATCTCCATATGGGTGAGTAGCTACTTGCCCACAAGTTGGTGTTAGTGACTCCATTATAGGGAAGAGCTTCCTTAGGGTGAGTGGGATTAAAAGTTAGAGTTCCTTAGACGAGCATCATTCTCATATGTGATTGATGAAGATTCAAAATTTGAAAGTGCATGGTGACAAATAAACAAATTTAGTTGAAGTTTAACATAACAAATTAATATAGTTAAGGTGAGAGTAAAATTGATTGCATTATTAACATGATTAGGCATAATGATAGATTAAATCTCTAGGATATTATGGTTGTTAAGTTTAATGTTTAAGGAAATGTCATTTAAAGTAGAGGTGGTGCTTAATATACTATGATACTCAATGATTTTTTAATTACAAGAAGATGGATGGGGAATAAATTTTTGAGTAAAATAACCCATAAAATAAGCGTTGGGCTCAACAATAGTAACCTCATTATTATCACCCATAAAAGCTAATTCTTACACATCAATTGAAAAATCAAAGCATTAAGTTTAAGCCATTTGAAGAGTTGTGTGTATTATGTTATTTAAAATCCTATAAAAGACATGGTAGAGGAAAGTTGGAGCAGCAAGGATATTGTGCTCATCAACTTTATTGTGTTGTGAAACTCTAGCAATCAAAGGGGTTAGGGGAAATAGAACCTCAACATTGAATTGGACAAGGGATGGCTCTATTTGAATTATTTTATTATTACTTCCACCAGTTTTACTTATGACATTGGATTATTACTAGTTCTGATACATACATCGACACTACTTAATACTATTGATTAAATTTTCTAATACTAAGTACATGATGCATATAATATACTGAGTATGTGATTAAAATACTAATATGATATACGTACATACATTTATATGATTTTACAACATTGATATAATTTTCTAATTATTATTATTGATGATATGGTTTTATCACCTTATATAATTCTTTATTGATTGATAATATTGATACGATGACTATTTCATTAATTCATTATTCATATTGAATTATTTTCTTCTCAAATGTACTAGCTTTTGTAGTGCATTATTTTAGCATTTACAGACTTTAGTACTACTGTATGTGAGTTTTACTACTTATGTACTGATTCATGATCATATAAATATTACTATTTTGATTTGACTGCAGACATGCATATTACTTCTTTGTTTTGCTATGAGTTCAATTATAGGATTTGGTTACTTGCTGGGCTCTTGAGCTCATTATATTTGGCTAAATAATTTTAGGTAGGGAAAGAGAGTAGGGGTGTAAGAATGACTAGGATCCTTCAAGTTTAAGTTCTTGTAATTTTATCTATTCTTTTTAACTCATGATATAATTGTTGTGGTATAATTTAGATCTTGAGTTGTGTATATAATTTTTAAAAATTAATACATATTTATATATTAATATTTTAATTGATAGTTTTATTTTTGTTCGTATTTATATTAACAAAAATATTAGGTAGCTCTGGCCATTGTATATTAAATGAAAAAAAAATTAAATTAGATTTTGGGGCATAATAGAGGATTTCAATTTAAATCAATAATAACTTATATCTATTTATTACATATTTATTAAAATTTAGGAATTTTATCATTAAAGGTTATAAAGAGCCCAAATATGTTGAACATAACTTACCCTAAAATGCGGGATATCATTATATGGGTCCTCAAACCTATGCCCTAGACTGCAGTGCTTTAAAGAAAAGAAGGTTGGGGTATCCCACCTCGTAGTTCAAAATCCTAAGCTAAGATAAACGTAGTTTAAAAGGTACTAAGATGGTGGAAGGAGATCGATTCTCAATTCTTATGACATAGACTAAGGGTAGAGGGTATTATGATAGATAACATGTGTGATACCATTCCATATAGTATAGGTTTCTTACACCTAAGGCCTTATGATATTTAATAGATCATGAGAATAAATATGACCCACACTATAGATTGAGTCATGTCTTCCCCAAGGTCAAAAGGGTTGGCCTAAAGCAAACTTAGTTGATAGACACCTTTATGAACACCTAAGGCTATCTATGACAAGTCACGAGTCCACCTAGGATCAACTAAAATTAAACCTAGATTTGTTTGGATCACTTAGGCTCAATTGGGGTGACTAAAATCTAAGAGGTGAGGAGATTCACCAAGCAAATCTGGGACCATTATGGTAATCTAAGGATCATAGTACTAGTCCATTTAAATCATCTAAGGGAAATAGAACTAAATAGGATGGTCCCTAGAAGGACCACAATCATCTTAAATCATTGAATGCATCATACTAGCTAACTTAAAAGATATGGAGGATATTAGGTTCTCTATGGTCAATTGATTAAGGCTAGGGTAAGAGGATGACAAAAACCATCGATCTTGAAGTTTCTTAAGTTGATATAGGGGAAGATATTGTGGTTGGTGCTATGGATAATAACACTATTTAGGAAAATATTTTTGTTCCTTTGGTTGGTTTTGATTACTCTAATGTATCTAATATGGAATCGATTATTGATATTAATTATTCTCCTATTTCTGATGAGGCTTTGGTCTTATTAGCATTCTAGAATTCTCTTGTGAATGGATTAATTAATGGCACTTCTATTGATAATACTAATTGGTCGCACGACCCATCAGGTGTTGTGAGGAATGTTGGGGAAGTGAGCATTGGTAATTGTCATGCTTTATTAGAGGATGCTATTATGATTTTATTCATGTTGATAATGAGGGGTTTACTTCAACGGCTGGATAAAAAATAAAAAATCTAAAGTAAAAAGATTTTGCATAACTTTAAATTGATTGCTACTAACTCTAGTCATTCTAATGCTTCTTGTCTCTTCTCTTTCTTGTTTCTTCTAGGGTGTGGTCTTTCTATCTATTATTTTGGGCTCTTTATTCTTATGTCAATGGTTTGGTTCTTGGGCTTGCTCAGTCTGGTGCTTGTTCTTAGGTGTTATATTGGGTGCTGTGCAGCTATTTTATTTCTTATTTTAAGAGGTTGATTCAGTGTTGTGTTGGATGTGTTGTTGGAGGTCGTTCTTGGGCGTGGCCTGGATAGTGTCTCCCTATTTTATTCCTTGTTGAGTGGGGTTGGCTGTTGGTGGGGTGAGTTTTCTTGTCTTGTAGATTTAGTGATTATTGGTTTATGCTACTGCTTCTTATCATGGTGTTTAGTTTGGCTCCATGTCAGGTATTATTTGTGTTTTTTGCTTGTGTTTTGTGGTCATCATTTTTTGTTTTGCAGGCTGCTTCCCTTTATTTTTCATCTCTTGGCTCTGTCTTGGATTGGTTATTGGTTTGTTCTCCCTGAGGACTTTTAGGCTTATCTTCCTTTCCTTTTTTTCTCTTTATTGTATGTAACAAGATTAGATCATTGGCTCATTAGGTTTTCTTTTGATTTTTGGGTGTATTTCTTTTTTAGTTTTAGAGATCATTTGATCTTTTAAGGATTTGTAATCTTTTTTTTTTTAATTAATGCGTAGGCCTTTATTACTACAGTATTATTAAGACACTTTTAAATAAGCACCTTAAAAACTTTCATGTAAAAAACTTCCCAACATAAGTTTTATTTGGCCTTAATATAGTCTGGCAAGTAGTTTTTTTTTTAATTTGGAGCACCATTATTTTTTTGCATGATATGCATTCATTATGGCTCATGTTTTTATCTTTTTTTCTCTCTCACATACACATTCCTGAAACTTGCCACTCCATCTCTTACATTATCGATCGACCGTGAGGCCAGCAGCTAGTGGTAGGTGGTGGATGATGGCCATGGAAGTTGGTGGTCAAAAATGATGATCATGAATGGTGGTTGGTGACAATGGTGGCGACTGGTGGTCAATGGCAGTGGTGACCGATGACAACTGTGGTGGCAGATGATGATGGTAATGGTCAGGGGTCAGCGATGGTGGCAGTAGTTGGTGATCATTGCAGATTGTGGGTGGAGATAAGATGATGAATTTTTGGTGTATTTAAAACTAGCCCAATTTTGAATAGTTCTAAATACACAATTATGAACTAGAGAGTGAATTTCAAATATATACAAATTTTAAACTTCAAACCAAACAACAATATTATTAAAACCTCAGCATTTGTAATACTTTACACCCCTTTAACTTTAAACCAAATAGTCCCAACTGAGCATGTAAATGAACCTAACATTTGAAATTGTGTAAAATGCTATTTGTTCTCAATGATCATGCTAAACTAAGATCCTAGAACAATTCATGTGAACTTCATAATTACAATCAAGCATATTGGAGCAATAAATTCATTATAAGAAAACACAAAAATTAAACATAAGTGGTACTCGCCAAACAAAAACCAGTAGCCAAGACAAGGACCCACACTCAAGCTATCCCAATCTTTCTTATAATGCATCAAGAATTAAAATTATAAGTTCATAGGCCACATTAACAAACATATTTATTGACTTATATTCCAAAAATATATTTCATAATAAATTAACCATCGTAGTTGATGGAAATACAATTATGATTAATTTAAATTTAAGTTGAATAGCTAGGTGTGCTCAACAAATACAACAACCAAAAGCATACATCAATCATTTAATTCTTATGCTCTCCAACAAATTAAGGCTATATAAGCGGCATAATATCATTTTCCAATATTCTACTTAAGAGAATACTTGGTTACACTTGGAATGTGAATGTTAATAAAGTAATCATCCCATTCAATGTGCATGGGATCAAAATCAAACAACTTCATCTCATCATTATTCACCATTGCCTTTCTCAAACATTCTAAGTTAGAATCATCAAAGCTGCAGTCAATCACAATATTGAATAAGAATATTATCGATATCTCAAACATAATGAATATAATTATTTATTACTCTTTACTGAAAAACTTGAGCTTACCTTCCTTTTAAGAATGAATATGGTGCATAGATATCAGCAAAGCGGATCACACGCTTATATTTCCTCCAATATGTGTTGTATTATTGAGTAAACAAACCAAAAAGAGCTAGATTCATCAAGCGCAAGCCCTAAACAGGAAGTCACAACACCAAAAAATATTTTGTTAACCAGTCTCCCTTGAATAATAACCTCAAGTTAAAATCACATATCAAGAATTACATACTCATATCCTTTATATATATAAAGAAATAATTAAAAAAAATAAAAAAAGGAAATAGAGTTTACATCAAGAGGTAAGCGATAATGAAGAAGCATGTATATATGAAAACTTGGCATTGTTCTTTTGATGTGAATTTTATTTGCCTTTCCATCACTACGAGTCTAACAGTTCTTCACTATATATTGGTAGATACATTTTTCTAGTGTTGAAATTTTCACCAAGTTTCTTACAGATGAACTCACATGATATATGACTTCTGAATGTTTATTTGAATGTGTTGTTATTGCTAAAATAATGGCATTCACCACCATGTCTCCAGGAATCTATCAAAGTTAGAATGCTTGAATAAGTAATAATGATAGAGTTAATTTTATATTGGCATTGTGATATATTTTAGGTGCGTAAATTTGCCTTTATTATGTATAAGAAACCAATATTTTATGTAAGGTGTATATATGAATTGCATTAAACTCACTAATTACTAATATCTTGCCCACAATTGCATAAAACGCATTCAATGTAAGCCTCTATTCTTTGAAATCTGTCAGATTCTCTTTGTTCAGAAAGAAATTATGGGCTCCAAAAATTTGGCCCCGATCTCCCTCACCATTACTTTTCTTCATGGGAGTTTTAACAGATTTAGTTTCGAGGTAAATTTTTAAGGCAGATGGGTTCCTAGATAAGACACTGCCCAGAGATTTTCCCCTCATTTTGTGAGGACTTAATAATCTGAGTTATGATTTCCTATAGGCCCAAGCCCCTATAGTTAATTAGCCCTCCAGATAATGATAGATAATGTTCAATTAAGGCTATTCATCGATCAAATACATTTTTGGAATACATGTTATATGGCATATAGTAGCAAGAATGGACATTTGGAATTTAAATGATGATGGAAATTTATTATTTAAAATTGAAACTTCACCACCTTATAGTTAAAACATATGGTGAGGGAATGGATTATGGACCCGATCAAGATCTCATGGTGCTATCATCCCTGACCATCATGGTCCCTGGTCTACTTAGTTAGAGGAGGTAGTCGACCCAACCGGATAGAAGGGTCGTTGTTGGCAGCCATGGGTTAATTCGTCCAAGGGTACCTTGTAGACCTAGGGTGAATATTTAACCAATGGGACAAATTTGAATCCACCTTAGTTAACAAAGGGCTCAGTGCCCTATCGATTATATCCTATTGATTCATATCTCAAGGATTTGATGTCATTAAGGAATTTCTTGGTTTCGACCATAACTATTATCTCGTGGTGCCATTTAGAGGCATAACCACTTGGTTCAAAGGGCCCTGGGTCATAATTATTTATCCTACACTTCTATTTGGTAGCGAAATCACTAGTTAGAGGATGTATACCACATCCTTACTGGTAGGAGATTATTTTGAGAATGAATCCAAGTGATATTCTCAATAATATATTAGCTCTTTTTGAGCTGAAGTAATTTTCAAGTAGTCAACCTCGGCAAACTATTATGGAGGGTGGATGAATTACACTTTAAGTATTTGATGGTTGTATCTCAATTTCAAATATTTAAAATTTGAGTTTTTTGGAGTTTTGTATTTTGAATTGGTTTTGGAGTTGACATTTGAAAATATTTAGAATTAACCCCTCCATTTGAGATTTTTTGTTCAACACGGTCATCATCAGGGTTACTAGGGTCATTTGAAAATACTTTACATTTTATGAGAATTTAGAGGCATTTGAAATGGTTAGATTTAACCCCTCTGGTTGAAATAAACATTCAACATGGCCATAATCAGGGTATATGAGCATTTTCATTGACTAAATCTTGTCGACCCTATCAACTTGTCAATAGGGGATCGGGTTCATCGGTTATATGATTTTATTATTAAATTTATCATTTCATAGGCCTTGAAGGACTAATATGAATGTATAAAATAAATAATCTGGTCGACACCTTGACCGTATATTTATTTGATAATTTGAGTCATGTCAACTCCTATCTATACATATAGAAGGATAAGGCTCAAACTATGTTCATTTATTGACCTACGCAATCTTTTGTGTACCATAACATGATCTTCGAGGCCCATACAGGTTTTATGATTGCACTTGCAATCTTTTGTGTACCTATTTTCTTGCATATTACGATACATGTGTGAGAGTATTTTTTGTAATATTTTGACACTGATCTGTTGTGCGGGTGACTGCCATTTGAAGACAGCATTCTATTTGGATGCTCGTACACCCCTTTTATCCACTTTTAAAAAGTTGTTGATTAGGTGGCATTACGAAGCACTATAATCATTTTCCCATTTCATATAGGTAGACTGTCGTGTACTACCTTTTACTTTATACAATTAGATTATAGTACACTAACGAATCTCTTACTTGTAGATAATTGCATTCATCATGAGCTTTTATGATGTCTTGTTTTTGCTACAATTCTTCTTCTTTGGTTATAACAATTTATATATTTTCTTAGATTGCATGTTGGGTATATGACGAATGGGTCTTCAATAATGACTTGTAGGAGTTTGCATTTGTTGTAGCCCTTTGGCATTTTGCTTGTGAACACAGTATTGGGTACACAATAGGTCTTTTACGATAGCTCATAAAAGTCCTTATTTGTCACATCATCTCTGTATTTTCCTGTAGAATTCTTGTTGAGTACACTATGGGTCTTTTGTATTGGTTCATAGGCATTTACATTTATCATCAATCCATCACCTTTTTCTCGCAAGAGATCTACATAGTTGTCTTCCTCTGGGTGGTTGTTGATTGTAAGAGCATTCTCTACCTTTTACTGATCACAACCCACAAGCATATTATTGAGCATATAAGGAATCATTATAAAGAACAGTTTGCTAATAGTAGCAGGTATTTGCATTCATTGTATGATCCATTGGGAAAATTTACAAGAGGATATTCTGTTTGATTGATATTGACTATGTTAACATCTTGACAATTATTCATCACCTCCTATTACAACAGTTTGCAGGTGGTTTGTATATATTAATTATATAGCACTCTTGCTTTCAGATGGTGTCTCATAAATATATCTATGCTCATAGAAGACTAGCCTTCCTTGCAATATATTTGTAATTTCTAGTTGTGTGTATGTTTGAATTCACAACATGTCGCCTATCAAACTCTTCTTCTTGTAGGAGACTATTGCATTTGTTTGTATGATTGATCCATAGGTGAGTTGTGTTCACTACATTTCCCTCATATGTGTTTTCTAGTGATTAATTAAACTCATTGCAAGTAAATCTCAATAATCTACAAGAGGTTGATGCATTTTTTTTCATATTGTTGTTGATTGTCAGGTTGACTACAGTCATTGCTAGTTTTTCCACATACATTTGTCAATAATCTACTATGCTCATTGTATGTTTCCTTTTAATGTTCATGGAACTAATTTGTTGCTTAATGTATGTGCTTGTAAGATAGATACAAGTGTCACTTATTGAAAAGTATCACTTGTTTATGGTTTGCAAAGATTAATGGGATGTTCGTGCACATTTATTTACAACCAGTTTATATCTCCTTATTAATTATTGTTTATAAGAAAATCATGCATTTCCTTTGAGAGCAACATATCCTGGCATGGAATTCAATCAATTTGTCTACATCTACTTATAATCAAGTAGTGTTACAAATCTGGTTTTATGAATTACAATTTTAATGATATCAAACATTCCTAATTTTTCTACGACTGCCTTGCCCACTAACTTTTCAGGTCAACAAGGTCTAGTGCAACTCAAGCCAGCTCAAGATTGGGTAGATTAGGTCTGAGTCAGTTTGTAATGTATTTTTTCCCTTTCTTGAGTCAATTGTAATATTTGTTGTGCCTGATGCTAAGTAATCCTGCACACACACACACACTTAGGTGAATTTTTTTTGTCTGGCTTAGAGTTTTTTTATTTTTGCTAACATCATCCGGGATTATCCAAAAACCGTCCTGGATAATTAGTCAAAAATAGAAACCCTAATTAGGGAATTCTGGTTAAGGCAGCCATCATTAAGCATATCATCCTAGACGAATTTTATATCCCCTGGGATGATATGCTCAAATTATAATGAATCAGTAGCCAGATCTATTTAGGTAGTTTTATTTTTTAATCATCATCCAGGATATCGTCTTAGAAGATGTGGTTCAATTATGCCTAAATTGATCTAGTGATTAAGGAAAATAATTAAGGTAAATTGATTCGAATATATCATCTTAGAATATTGCAGGATCGACTAGGACGATCAGTTCAAAAACCTTGATTACTCCTAGATGACCAAAAATTATACATCATTTGTTCAGAGCGATGTTCTAGACGATTTTGCGCAGATTTGAACTAATCGGCCAGGACGATCACTAGATCGGCCTATATGATCATGTCATTTTTTTTCGTCCAGACTCCCATAAAGAGCGATGTTCTGGATGATTTTCTCTGATTTGTATGAATTGTACAGGATGATATATTATCATCCTGGATGATAGAAACAAAAAATCTTCTAATCGTCCCAATTTGTCTGGGCTAATTGTGCTAAAATTATACTGATCGTACCGAACAATAGCTATATCATCCTGGATGATAAAGTTGATTCTCGAAAATCTATTTAAAGGACTCGTGTTTTCTCAAGCATAAGAGTCTTTTGCTGCAGCCTTGACCTGAGAGAGCCTAGAGGAGAGGAAGAGTGTGGGAGAGAGAGGGAAGAACTTGTGAGGGGGTTTCATAAGGGTTTCTCCAAGCAAGGGTCCAAGGTGTCTTCTCCAATCATCATTCCTCATTCTTGGAAGCTCAAGGGAGGTCTTCTTCAGCAATTGATTGACGTTCTCTGCTTACTTTAGGAGGAAGCAAAAGGAGTCGGTTCTCTGCCACATCGGGGTTGGTGAAAAAGAGTGTTTTGTAAGGGCTTCTCTGCCTAGCGGTGGAGGCTAAAGTAGAGACACTAAGTTAGTGTAATAATCAGAGGGTGCCTCTGAGGAGTGGATGTAGGTCAAGGTTTGATCGAACCACTATAAATCTGGTGTATTCTTTCCTTCATTTTTACTTTCGCATTTAATTTCAGCACTTTATTTTTCTTGTGGTGAATTATGTTTTGGTTTGAGTTTGTGATTTGATTGAGAAGTTTTTAAAATACAAATTTACCCCCCTCTTGGTTAGCCTCGGGACTAGTTCATAGGGTCTTAACATCCCTAACGAACTTTCAAGTGGTATCAGAGCGGCATTCATAAAAACAAAGTTTGAAATTTTTTTGAATTTTGATCTATGGCTAACTCCGGTAATCGTAATACTATGGAAGGGTATTATATTTCTCGACCACCTTTGTTTGATAATATTCATTTTGAATTTTGGAAAACTCATATGTGTACGTTTTTACAATCAATTGATTTTCTCATGTGGATGCTTATTAAGGTTGGTTATACACCTCCAATTGGTAAACTTAATGGTGTTACTATTCCACTTCCTTTTAAATGGACTCTTGATGATAGGGATTTAGCACAACTTGATGTAAAATGTTTGAACAATTTTTTTGTGCTTTTAAATCTGAAGATTATATGTGTCATTCAAGTTGCACTACTGGTAAAGAGATTTGGGATAAATTGTTTATTACTTATGAAGGAACCAATAAAGTTAAGCAATCTCGATTGAATTTTTTGCTGCATGATTACGAACTTTTTTGTATGAAATCTTCTGAATTAGTTTCTGAAATATATACAAGGCTTACTCAAATTATTACCTCTTTATATGCCTTAGGAAGAGAACTCACCAATTATGAAAAAGTGAACAAAATTATAAGATGCTTGCTTTCCTCTTTTGATACTAAGATTATTGCAAGTATGGAATCCAAAGATTTAAATACTTATTCAATTGATAACTTACTTGGATCACACATTACTTACGAGCAATGGGTGAATTAAAGAAATCTTGATGCAGGTATGAAAAAGAAGCAGAAAATTGTGGCACTGAAGGCCAACAACACGGACACTGAATCTTTCAAGTCTGAAAGTGATGATGTTGCCTTAATTAAAAGGAAATTCAAAAGTTTTCTAAGAAAGAAACAAAAAAACCATCAAAAGTTGAGTAAAGGTAAGGAAAAAAAATTTAAGAATTCTAATGATATCATTTATTTTGAATACAGAAAGCTAAGACATGTTAAAGCTGATTACCCTACACTTAAAACTCATCCTAGCAAGGAGAAGAGTGAGGAGAAACCCAAGTTTTAAAAGGACAAGAAGAGGTTCCAAAAGACATTCTGGGCTGATTCTGCATAAGACTCCTCTGAGACTGTAGCTGAAGAGGAGACAACAAACTTGTGTTTAATGGCTAACGATCACCTTGGTTAATGTGACCAAGAAGAGGTATGTGAACTAACCTATGACCAACTACTTAAAGTTTCTAAAAAAATTCATGCATCATATAGGATACTTAAGAAATCACATGCTAACTTAAAATTAGAATTTTTAAATTTACAAAAAGAGCATGAAATTCTTTTTAAAGATCATTTTACAATTGATAGCAATCACATGTCATTACTTAATAAGTTTGATATATTAAACAAAAAGCATAATGAATTATCTGATGCACATGATTTTTTAAAGTCATCCCATGTTGAGTTAGAAAAATAGTTAGCAAATCTTAAAGCTTCTAAAAATAAATCTTTGCATGCATTAAATAACTTTAAAAGGAAGCATCATCACATGAATAGATTAGTACATCCTTTTCTTGGTGTTAGATAATTTCCATGTGGCATGTTAGACACATTGCACACACTTGCACCATTCACCATAGTTCATATTGGGTGTTGAGACCCAAATTGCATGATTCACAGTATAACACACTTGCATTGCACTCTACTTTCCATTAGAAGGGACCCAAAAATGTTTGTGTTCTTAAATCTGACATTTGATGATTTTGTAGGCTTGCTCTCACAAAAGGCGTCATAAGAGCATGTGGTACTTGGACAGCGAATGCTCATGACACATGATTTGAGATGCTAATAAATTTGTTTCACTGGAGGCCAGGGATGGAGGCAAGGTCACTCTTAGAGAGAACACCACGAGGAAAGTGGTGGGCATAGGTATAATTAGAAACTCCAAGAACCTTTTGATTAAAAATATTTTGCTTGTAGATGGACTAAAAACTAACTTGCTCAGCATCAGTCAGCTATGTGATAAAAGCTTCATCATAAAATTCTTGGGTAATACTTGCATCATAAGCTTAAATAATAATATTGTTTTACAGGAAAAGTGGCTCAACAATGTTTACATGTTAGATTTAAGTAATATTGAACGTGCTGCTTTATTTTGCTTAAAAAACTACTACTAATAATTCTTGATTGCGGCACATGAGATTATGTCATGCGAGTATGAAAACCCTTAGGAAAGTGACCCATAAAGTAATAGTTAGAGGTGTTCCTAAGCTTAAGTTTTTAAAAGACCACCTTTATGATACCTACTAATTGGAAAAGCAAGTCCACTCCACTTTTCACTCCATTAAGGACATTAGCACCTATAGACCTTTAGAAGTCCTTCACATGAATTTGTTTGGACCTATTAGCACTGTGAACTTAGGAGGAAAAGTCTATGATTTTGTGATTGTCGATGACTACTCGAGATTTACTTGGACTAGATTTCTGTCACACAAGAATGAGTCTTTTAATGAGTTTAGAGCCTTCTTCACTTGGATCCAAGAAAAGCTAGGTTGTGAGATTTTGACCATCCATAATGACCATGGGGGAGAGTTTAAAAATAAGAGATTTAGATACTTTTGTGAGGATAAGGTGATTAGCCATAACTTTTAAGCTCCTAGGACCCGTCAGCAGAACGGGGTAGCTGAAAGGTAGAACCGGACCCTAGTTGAAGCCGCTAGAGCCATGCTTGCTGAGTATTTACTTCCAAAATACTTTTGGGCTAAAGCGGTAAACATAGCTTGTTATGTGTTGAATAGGGTGAATGTTAGAGCCAAACTTGATTAGATAGCCTATGAGATCCTTATGGGTAAGACACCCAATCTTTTCCACCTCCATGTCTTTGGTTGTAAGGTTTTTATTCATAATAACGGGAAGTCACATTTAGGAAAAATTGACCTAAAATCTGATGAAGGAGTGTTCTTAGGATATTCTAGTGTTGGGAAGTCTTTTAGGGTATTTAATAAAAGAGCATTGGTGGTGGAGGACACTACTCATGTAGTGTTTGATGAGTCTGATCCTAAGAAGTCTAGAGTTAAGGAGGAAGATGATGTTGAAGAGAATACCTCTGGAGGTGAAAATTTGGAGAAGAGAGTAGAGCCCCAAAACACTGAAGGAGTAGGTGAGATTACCCAAGGAAGAAAATGTAGATCTAGAGGAAAAAGATGAACCTTTACACACCTTGCCTAGAGATTGGAGATACTCTTCAAGTCACATTAAAGTATTGATCTTAGGAGACCCTTCTGAAGGAGTTAAGATTAGACATGGATTTGGGAAGGAAGTGAACCACTCTGCATTTATCTCAATGACTGAACCCACCAATATTAATCAAGCCCTTTCTGATGAGTTTTGGATCTTAGCCATGCAAGAGGAGTTAAACTAATTTGTTAGGAATGATGTTTGGGAGCTTATAGAAAGACCAAAGGGACAAAGTGTAGTTGGAACCAAATGAGTATTTAAGAATAAGGTGAATTATTCTATTTTGGTGGTTAGGATTAAGATAAGATTAATGGCTAAGGGGTACAACCAAATAGAAGGGATAGATTTTGAGTAGACCTTTGCCCCTGTAGTAAGATTGAAAGCCATTAGAGTGCTATTAGCCTTTGCCTATTATAAGGTATTTAAGCTTTTCCAAATGGACGTTAAGAGTGCCTTTCTAAAATGAGGTAATAAAAGAGGATGTGTTTGTAGAACAATCCCAGGTTTTAAGAGTTCTCAATTTTTAAATCATGATTTTAAATTAAAAAATTCCTTATATGGATTGAAGCAGGCACCTAGAGCTTGGTATGAGAGGCTTATCACATTCTTACTAGAGAGGGAGTTTGTTAAGGGGAGCATAGACACACCCCTTTTCCTGAGGAAAGTAAGAGATGATTTACTCATTATTCAGATCTGTGTTGATGATATACTTTTGGATCTTCTAAAAAGAGGCTATGTGATGATTTTTAAAAAAAAAATAAGTAAGGAGTTTGAGATGAGTATGATGGGAGAGTTGTCCTAGTTTTTGCGGTTTAGCATAAGATAATTGGATGATAGAATCTTTTTTAATCAATCAAAGTACATAAAGGATATCTTAAAAAAATATGAAATGGATAAATCAAGCCAATTAATACTTCTATGACCTTAGGTGTTCAGTTGGACAAAAACCCTAATAGAAAATATTTTATAAAAAGAAGTATAGAGGGATGATTGGATCTTTACTTTACCTGACTGCTAGCCGACCTGATATAATGTTTAGTGTTTATCTCTATGCTATATTTCAAGTAAATCCTAAAGAATCCCACCTAACTGCTATTAAGAGAATTCTTAGATACCTTTTAGGAACCCAAAACATAGGAATCTGGTACCCTAGGCACAACACCTCTTTTAAGATAATTGGATATTATGATTTTGACTTTGTTTGATGTAAGGTGTATAGGAAAAGCACTTCAGGAACTTGCTAACTCATATGATAGCCTTTAGTCTCCTAGTCTAGTAGAAAGCAAAACTCTATTACACTTTGCACTACTGAAGCTGAGTACATTGATTTAGGAAGTTATGTGGCCTAAGTCCTTTGGTT
>NW_021319346.1:86390-91597 GCF_001605985.2 Dendrobium catenatum | reverse complement strand
TATATATATATATATATATATATATATATATATTATATTTGGCATCTTTTCAAATTATTTGTTTTTTATCGTTGTTAGTTTTCTTTTCTTATGCTTTTCTTTTTTTTTTAGGGTTTTGATCATCACCATCCTTTATTATTTTTCAAATTCTAGTCACATCGTCCTGGCCAATACTTTTATCGTCCTGGTCGATATGACAAATTCTATTCAAAATTCCATCTGCTGAACTTTTCTGTGCTTACTCTAATTTATCGTCCTGGACGATCTGATCGTACTCTGTTGCAATCATGATGATAATCCTGGCTAATAATCTATTTCGTTCTGGCCGATGCATTTTATGGTCATCGTCCTACCCGATACACTAGATCATCCTGGATGATCCACGTGTCAGCACGTTTAAATTCTTAAAATTAGCCCCGGACGATCTATTATTGGACAATCATCCTAGCCGATCCACTAGTCGTCCGGGATGATACACGTGGCACAGATTTAAAACATTTTAACTTCGGCCGGTACGATCAATTATTGTGCATCGTTCTGGATGATACACCTAATCGGCCCGGATGATCTGTTTTTTCAACGGTCGTCCGGATTGACTTCTCAGGATGATCGCCTGTGTATAATCATCCTGGCCGATATTAGATCGGCCCGGACGATCGGATCGCCTTTTTGACCAATCAGCCTGTACGTAATTATTGTGCCATATCGTCCTGGATGATTCTACGATCGGCCTGGACGATATGGCCATTTCTTTAAATTCTGGCCGTTCCAGCCATGATTTTCACTTCACATCCCTTCTTCTCTTTTGTTTTCATGCTAACTCCTTTCTATGGCTGGTGGTAAACGTTTTCGACAAACTTTTAGGAGTTCTTCAAGGGCTAGGATTGACCCTCGTTTCAGGGAGGCAGAAGATGAAGCTGCTTACCATCTAGACAAAGAATTTGGGATAACTGTCTCTAGAATCATCAATCCTGCCCATATTTCATATCCGGTAATAAATCTTTTCTCTCACACCTCCCTTTGTTTCATTCTGTCTCTTGCTTTCCCCTTTAATACCGAGCTTCTTCGAGAATTCTTTGTAAACCTTCGCATAAATTCTACTTTCACAGTCCTGACCTCCTATGTTAATCGAAGCCCCATTGAAATCACATATCAGGACTGTGTTGAACTTTTATAGCTATCCACCATCGAGGATAAGCTGCACCTAATCGCTTCAGATCTTGACCTTGACTGGTCCACGGCGAATTACATTCTTCGCCAGACCAATGCACCTTTTCATGTTGGAGAGACTAGCTCTTTAGTCAAAGATGCTAGGACAATCAAACATGTCCTTCGCACCTCCATAATTCCAAATGCCGGGGACCGTATCCATATCACTCCTCTACTTTTCATGACTACTTTATACATCATGACACATAGAGAATTTAATACTGCGGACTTAATTTTTCGGTACATTGATCACTTAACCACAATCCGCGATCCAGGTCATAAGAGAAAACCCAATCTAGCTTTAGGACACCTCATAGCCTATGTCCTTGAAACCAAATACCAACTTCAGTATCCTTTTCCACCTAACCTCCCAACTCTCTTCTACTCAAATAGTTCCTTCAGTACCCTTTACAGTACACATCTCCACCCTGGGGATGAGGAACCTCGGGGGGCTGGGGAGGAGGAGGCTCCTGCTCCCGCTCCCATTCCTCATCCTGTTCCTCTCCACCAGCACTCACCATTTGATCAGTTGATAGAGAGGTTAGATCGATGGGAGACCCGCTTTGATGCTTATGTTGCTACACAGGAGCAGCAACATTCTGAGGACATTGCCCGCTATGAGCAGCACTACACAGAGGATTTAGCCTGTTTTGATAGGTACATTACTCACCAGCAACAACAGCATGACCAGGACATCTCATGGTTCAATGCTCCGTTTACTACGCTTGCCAGCTACTTTCAGTAGCCACCTCCACCACCTCCATCTGATGATCAAGGTCCCTCGTTCTTCTAGTCTGTGTTTTCTGTTTTCTATTTTATGTAGTTTATCTTGTAGTTTGTTTTAGTTTCTATTTTGTTGTTTACTTTTTCTTGTGTGTCTAGGACCGTCTTTTTGTGATGATAAAAGAGGGAGTAGGATGTGATAGGAAAAGTTGATGTGCTTGTAACTTTGAAATTTTAATTTTGCTGTTCTTACTTAGCTTTTCCTACTTGTGTTTGCCATCATCAAAAAGGGGGAGATTGTTTCAAATCTATTTTCATGACTTATGTTTTGATGATTGACAAACACTATTGATTCTCTTGGACTACCTGTTACTTCTAACTTTTCAGGAATCGAAGATTGGATGAACAAACGAAGCCAGTTCAAGATTGCATAGGTTTAGGGTTGAGTCAGTCTGTACTTTATTTTTTCTCTTCTTGAGTCTATTTGTAATGTCAAAGAGACTAATGCTAAGTAACCCTACACACTCACTTGAGAAAATTAGAATTTATATTTTTACTCATATCGGCCAGAACGATATTTACATCATCCTGGACGATCAGGCTTAAAACAGAAATCTAAATAAGGATTCTTAATTAAGGCAGCCGTCATTAACATATCATCCTGGACGATACGTGTATCGGTCTGGACGATAAGCTCAAAATAGAAAGAAGTTGCCGCCATAGAAAATTAAGGTATTATGTATTTCTTAAAAATCGGCCAGGACGATCATTGATCGGCCTGGACGATATTCACAAATTATGCCTTAATTGATCAGAAAATCAAGGGAGTAATTAAGGATGATTGATACGATCATATCATCCTGGATGATTGTAGGATCGTCCAGGATGATCTATTCAAAAACCTTGGTTACTTCAGGACAATAAATATCGACCAGCTCGAATTCAGGGCGATGCTCTGGACGATTTTCCTCTGATTTGAACTGATCGGCCGGGACGATCGTGAGATCGGCCGGGACAATCATGCTAATTTTAAATCATCCAGTTTGAATTCAGGGCGATGCTCTGGCCGATCTTTTGAGATTTGTACTAATCGGCCAGGTCGATGTCTATATTGGCCTGGACGATATTGTCGACAACTTGCAATTAATGAGCTCCTTTGAAGCTCTTCTATTTAAGAGCTCTTGTTCAACGTTTTGAACAATCTTTTGCTGCTACCTTGACCTGAGAAGGCCTTGAGGAGAGAAAGAGAGAGAGGGAGAGAGAGAGGATCTTGTGAGGGGGAGCTTGTGAGGGGATTCACAAGGGTTGCTTCAAGGATCGCTCTACTTCTTATTCGTTTAGAGTTTCTCATCCGTGAAAGGGTCGGTAGAGGTAAGAAGTCAGCATCTGATTGTGGTTCTCTACCAGCTTCAGGAGGAAGCAAAAAGAGATAGGTTCTTTGCCTTACCTAGGTGGTAAAAAGTGGTTCGTTGTAAAGGCTTCTCCGCCTAGTTGTGGGGGCTAAAGGAGAGTCACAATTGTAGTGTAATACTCAGAGGGTGGCTCCGGGGAGTGGACGTAGGTCGAGTTGACCGAACCACTATAAATCTCTGTATTCTTGTTTCTTGCTTCCGCACTTTAATTTCCGCATTTATTTTTCTCGTGATATGATTTTAATTTATGTGATCTTTTATTCTTTGTGAAAAGAAAATTTTTAAAATACCAATTCACCCCCCCCCCCCTTCTTGGTTAGCTTGGGCCAGTTCTATAGGGCTTAACATCCCAAACGAACTTACATTTTCTGCCGCATCGGGTAGTGGTGTAAAGAGTGTTTGTAAATGCTTCTCCGCCTTGCTGTGGGTGCAAAAGGAGAGATACTATTGGTATTAGTGCAATAATCAGAGGGTGCCTATGGGAAGTGGATGTAGGTCTGGTTTAGACTGAACCACTATAAAATCTTGTATCGTTAATTTTTTACTTTTTTTTATTTTCCGCATTTTTCTGTTTAAAAAAGATTGTGGTTTACTTTTTTTTTTTATAAAAATTCACTAAAGTAATTTTCAGTTAAACTCATCAAAAAGAGGGATAATTTTTAACTACCAATTCACCCCCCGTCTTAATAGTCGTGGGACATTAACTTTGGTTTAATAACTTGTTCACTAGACTCCACAAGTGGTATCAGAGCTTTGTTTCAAAATCATAAGTTTAAACTACTTTTTGATTAACGTAGATTGCTACCTTTGGAAACTGAAACATACCTGAGGGTTACTCTATTACTATACCTCCACTGTTTAACAATATATATTTTAATTTTTGAAAAACATTCATGTCTACTTTCTTATAATCACTTGATTATCGTATGTGGATCTTAGTCCGGGAAAGTTATACAAAACCAACTAGATTAGTTGACGGAGTTAGTGTTGAAATACTTTTTGCAGACTGGACTGTAAAAGAACGTGACTTAGCACAACTAAATGCTAAATGTTTAAATAGTTTCTTTTGTGCTTTAAAATCTGAAGACTACATGCGGGTTTCCACTTGTAAAAGTGGAAAGGACATATGAGATAGACTTTGTATAACATATGAGGAGACTAATGAGGTTAAACAATCTAGACTTAATATCTTGTTGCATGATTATGAACTGTTTTGCATGAAACCAAATGAATCTATTTCTGATATGTACACAAGATTCACTCAAATAGTCACCTCTTTGCATGCACTTGGTAGGGAACTAACGAATGTTGAAATGGTTAATAAGATTCTTCATTGTTTACCTACTGATTATTATGCTAAAATTACTGCAATTACAGAGTCTAAAGATCTAAACATTTACTCTATTGATAATCTTCTTGGTTCACTTATTGCTTACGAGTAAGAAGTTAGCCAAAAAAAGATTGATGCAGGTGAACCACGAAAAGAAAAGAATATAGCACTAAAAGTGAAAGAGTTTGAGAGTGAACACTCACAACCTGAGGATGAAGACGACATTGCATTAATGACTAGACAATTCATAAGCTTTCTGAAAAGGAAGCAGAAGAGACGCCAGCAATGGAATAGAGGTAAATTTAATAGAAATGACAAGGTTTCTATTGAAGTAATTTGCTATGAATACAAAAAACCTGGTCATATTAAAACTGATTGCCCAAAACTCAAATCCACTCCTAACAATAAGAAGGTAGAGGATAAACCAATTGTAAAGAAGGGCAAGAAGAAGTTTCAAAGATCTTTCTGGGCGGACTCAGCTTCAGATTCATCAGAGACTGAAAAGGAAGAAGAAGTCACCAATCTTTGCTTGA
>NW_021319346.1:73679-85168 GCF_001605985.2 Dendrobium catenatum | reverse complement strand
ATATTGGCCATGCAAGAAGAGTTGAATCAATTTGTAAGAAATAAAGTTTGGGAATTAACTTCAAGGCCAAAAGATTAAAGTGTTGTTGGAACTAAGTGGGTATTCAAAAATAAAAAGAATGACTCAGGAGTAGTCATTAGAAATAAGGTTAGATTAGTTGCTAAGGGATATAATCAGATAGAAGGGATTGATTTTGAGAAAACTTTTGCCCATGAAGCTAGACTTAAAGCAATTAGGGTTTTGCTAGCCTTTGCCTGTTTTAAAAAATTCAAATTAAATCAAATGGATGTGAAAAGTGCCTTCTTAAATAGGGTAATTGAAGAAGATGTTTTTGTAGAATAACCACTAGGTTTTGATAATTCAAAATACCCAAATCATGTTTTCAAATTGAAAAAAGCATAATATGGATTAAAACATGCACCTAGGGCTTAGTATAAGAGGTTGAGCACCTTCCTACTTGAAAGATCTTTTGAAAAAGGAAGTGTGGATACAACTCTCTTTTTAAAAAAATTTGGAAATGATATACTCATTGTTCAAATTTATGTAGATGATATCATTTTTGGATCTTCAAATAAAAATCTTTGTGATGATTTTTCTAAAACAATGAGTAGTGAATTTTAATTGAGTATAATGGGAGACTTAAATTATTTTCTAGGCTTTAGCATTAAGCAACTTGAAGAAGGTACATTTCTTAGCCAATCTAAATATGTTAAGGACATCCTCAAAAAAATATGAAATGGACAATGCTAAACCTATTAGTACTCCAACGAGTTCCTCAGTTTAGTTGGATAAGGACCTTAAGGGAAAATCTATTGATCAAAATAAATTTAGAGGGATTATTGGATCTTTACTTTACTTGACTGCTAGCCGACCCGATATCATGTTTAGTGTTTGCTTGTGTGATAGATTTTAATCAGATCCAAAAGAATCACATTTGATAGCTGTAAAAAGGATTTTAAGATATCTGTTAGGAATTCAAAACTTAAGAATTTGGTATCCTAAGTTTAGCTCTTCTTCTGAAATTATTGGTTATTCAGATTTTGACTTTGTAGGTTGTAGAATGGATAGAAAAAACACTTCTGGAATATGTCAGTTCATTGGAAATTCAGTAGTTTCATGGTCTAGTAGAAAACAAATTTCAATGGCTCTGTCTAATGCTGAAGTTGAATACATTACATTAGGAAGTTGTGTGGCACAAGTACTTTGGTTAAAACAACAATTGATTGATTTAGGATTGTCTATAGGCACTATTCCTATTTATTGTGATAACACTAGTGCTATTTATATTTCTAAAAAACTTATTCAACATTCAAGAACCAAACATATAGACATAAGGTATCATTTCATTAGGGATCATGTATCAAAGGGAGAAATTGAACTTACCCATGTTTCAACTGAAAATCAACTTGCAGATACTTTTACAAAACCTTTAGTCTTTGATACTTTCAGTACATTAAGAACAAGGCTTGGAGTGATTGATTTAAATGCTTAGATAAAAATGTTTTCTGCAACATTGATATTTTTTTTATTTTGGTTTTGTGTTCATTGTATTTTTTAGTTTGTTTATGTGATATTTTCTTCTTAAAAAGTCTGTATTTAAGTATTATCTTGTTTGTTTTTATTTTGAGTGTGAAAATATAAATTTGTGGTCATCATCGTCCGGGACGAAAATATTTCGTATGGGACGATTTGTGTAGTGTGTAACCGTGTGTATAAAATAATCTGTTTTTAAAATTATATTTTCCTCTCTACGATCGTATATCATCTAGGACGAAATTTTTTTTTAAGCGTCAGGACGAATGCATAGAACAATTGAATGGATAAAGTAGTTTTTATTACTATTCTTCCGTACTAACCTTTGGTTCGTCCAGACGAATACATGTCGGTTCATAGTGGGGGACAATTTTCAACTGCCATTAAAACGAATTGAATTTCTGATCGTCCGGACGAATACGTGTTCGTCTGTACAATCATTTTGGTCAAAAGCCTGTACGAAAGGACACTTCATAAGTTGTGTGTTTACAAAAAGCCGTTTCTTTTTTGACTCATTCGTTTGTCCATACAAATTTGTTTCGTACGCGAGGAATCTAATTCGTACGGGACGAACAAAAATCTCGTCTGGTACGAACAGTCATTTTTTCATAAATTGACGGCAATTTTTTTACTGAACAGTCACTTTCACACATCTCTTTCAAACCATTCTTCTCTTAAGATCTTTCAATGGCATGTTCTAGAAAGCGTCAAAAGTCTTTGACTAAGGGTCCACCAAGAAACTTGTTTGAAAATTGCCTTTCTAAAACCAATGAAGAATCCTATGCTAGGTTTATCTCTGCAAAAATTACCCCATCTAGAGTACTCCTATAGGAACAATTAACTTTTAAGGTATTGCACTTGTTTGCCTCTACTCATTTTGGTTTAATCCTCACTTTAGTACACATCTACAACAGAGAAGCCTTTCATTATTTTTTGGCAAACATGTCGTTCAACTCCGACCATTCCGTCATCAGTTCCTTTGTTTTAAAGACTGACCTTGGTATCTTCCTAAACTTAAGGACTGAAGGATTAAGAGCACACACTTTAACCACCACAAATTTTAATTGGATTGAAGTTAATCGAGTGATTAAAGGAGTAAATGTTAAGGATCATTTGCCTAAAGTAGTAACTTTAGTTCGTGATGCATGTATCATCCAGCACTTACTTAGAACTTCCATTATACCTAAAGCTGGTGATAGAGTCAACATCACTCCTCTTCCTTCTACTGTTACCTACTTGATAATGACAGGACAACCTATAGATGAAGCCCAACTCCTAATTGACTATATTTATGGTCTCTCTGAAATTGGTCATGTTGATCATAAAAAAAAAGAAGAACATGTCCTTAGGACATCTAATTGGCTATATTTTGGAAAAGAAGTATGATCTGATTCATCCAGTACAAGATTTTGAAGAACCACTCTACTACAACAATGCATCCTTTAGAGCTATCTTCAATAAGGAAGAGCCTAGAAAAACTCATGTTATTCTGAGTGAAACATAAGAAGAAGCTGAACCTTCACATGCTGCTGAACCAAATTATCAGGATTTGGTTCAAAGATTTGACAATTTAGAGGCTCATTTTGATCAAAGGTTTGATCAAATTGAAACTCATTTGCAGCAGCAGGATATTCAGTACAATCAAGATATGGGATTTATGCGTGATCAAATAAATGACATAAATTCCAACATGCTTATGATAAGTAGTTACTTCAACTTCTTTGGTGCAGCACCACCTCCTCCTCCTCCAGAACAGGGTATATATGAATGATTGTTGTGTTTGTTATGTGTTTATGTGGTTTATGTGTTTGTTATTTTCTTTTAGATTGTTGTATTGCATTTGTCTTTATATGTGTTTTTATTGATATCTTAGACTAAATTATAATATCTTCATTCGATATCAATATATGTTCCAATGCTTTGTTGTTTAATTGTTTTAGAAATGTGTGTTAGACTTTATGACATTCATTATTTTTTAATCTTAATAGTGCTTTAACCTAAATTATAAATTAAAATTAATTTCATTAGAAAATCTAATTATTCTAAATTTAAGTGATGCTTATAACTTGATATTATTAGAATTTTCAATTTCATGTCTCTTTTTTAGACTACATTATCTTTAATATTATTATGTCAATTTAGATGTTTTCTTATTTTATATTTCTCTTTTCAAATAGTATTTATGCACTTAGAAAAATTTGAAACTTTAGATTAATGATTTTGGAAAGAATTCAATTACTCTTGAAAATTGTACAAATGTACAAAAATAAAAAAGAATGCGCAAAAGTTTGCAATGAGAAAAAGAGGTACAAAATAAGCCCAAAGTAAAAAGATGCAAAAAAATGTGCCATAAAATTGAAAAAGATGCACAAAAATGTGCCATAAAATTAAAAAAGATGCGCAAAGCGCCACATGTGGTAGTTACTTCTTTCCAAACTCTTTTAATCTTTTAATTCAAATTGATCTTATGTTCATTTATAATTGACATTGAAATTTGAAATATAAAATTTTTTATTCATCCTTAGTGCAATGATTTTTTTTATCTTAATGTCTAAATTGACTCATGCCTTTAATAAATTATTTTTCTTATCTATGTTATATCACTTCTTAAATTCTATGAAATTCTATGATTTCTCTAATATTTTAATTTTATTTGCATGCCTTATTTCAATCACTTTCAAGATTAAATTATCAAATGAATTTCATACTTCTGCTTATATTTCAAGACTTCTTTTCTTCTTCACTTTTTGTTGTTGTAAAAAATGGGGAGAAATTGTTTGTTTGTTCTTTGATAGTCCTTTTATGTTTGTCATTATTGTAGTTGTATGTTTTGTATGTTTCTTGCTTTGTATAAATTTTTTTAAAAATAAAAGTTTTAAATTTATGCCTCCTTATTTTTCATGTATTCATCAATTCAAGGGGAGTTTAGGAGATTCTTAAAATTTAAAATCCTACAAATAATAATTATTTGGCCATCATAAAAAATAGGGAGATTGTTAAGAGAGTTGCTATTTCCATGTTTTACATTCTTGCAACTTATATTATTTTGATGATTACAAATATTATTGTTTTATGTATAGATATCTCCTAACA
Source organism: Dendrobium catenatum (assembly GCF_001605985.2). Taxonomy (NCBI): domain Eukaryota; kingdom Viridiplantae; phylum Streptophyta; class Magnoliopsida; order Asparagales; family Orchidaceae; genus Dendrobium; species Dendrobium catenatum. The sequence goes on along the minus strand of NW_021319346.1, from coordinate 80,542 downwards.
CTTTTTGAAAGATATATTTTTGCTCTAGTGTGTACTAGCATTTCAGAAAAATCAACTCCAAATTATGAAGACTTCAAATCAAATTCATCATCTAATCATTTGTAAATTAAAAGTTTTAAAAATGTTTTTGAATTGAGGGGGAGTGATTGTAATTGAGTGAATATTCACAACACACACATACGGGGGAATAACTTTTGTGAACTGATCATACGGGACGAATATAGTTTGTATGGGACAACCATGTCAATTAACCCTCGGAAGAGCAATGGATCGAATAGGCAGTGAGAAATTTTTCTAAGTCCTAATCATCCAGGACGAATTTAATATTCATCCCAGGATGAACGCCTCTGGATTCTAACGTTGCACTATTCGTCCAGACAAAATTTACCATGCGTCTCTGGACGAAACTCTCTGTTTAAAATCGTATAGGACAAAATTAAACCTTCGTCTATGGACGAAACTCTCTGTATAAAATCCTCCAGGATGAAACTTGTTCCTCCCAGGACGAACCAAACCGACTTACCACAGTTGGTTACGTCCTGCAGGAATTTGGAAACCGACCTATGGAATAACTGTTTCGTACCGGACGAACCTAATTCGTACAGGATGATGATCGTATACGAACATAGTTCATACCAATATACTTTAGGAGCATTTCTGACACTTTAAGTAAAATCGTTTGGGATGATCCACGATCGTACGGGATGATACACTGCATACAGAATTAAAAATTTGTAGTTTTTGGACAGTTTTTCATGTCTTTCCTATATATAGTCCAAATTAGACTACCTCGAAATCTTTTTGGTCATTGATCTTCATGTCTATTAAAAGAAGACTCAAGGAGAGAGTGAGAGAGAGCATTCAAAGAAGGATTTCTTACATATAAGCGTGAAGGCTTTGATTGGTGTTCAAAGGTAAGATTTTCTACTTGTGATTTAAGATTACTTCACTCTTTTTTTTCTTCCTTCTAGATTTCTTATGAGGAGATCTGTCAAGGAGATCGGGTACACTGCCCATAGTAAGAGAGTGTGAAAGGATGAAGGGTTCTCTGCTCACACTAGGAGAGTGTGAAAGGACGAAGGGTTCTCCGCCCATACTAGGAGAGTGAGAAAGGATGAAGGTTTCTCTACCCCACACTAAGAGAGTGTGAAAGGACGAAGGGTTCTCTGCCCACACTAGGAGAGTGTGAAAGGACAGACGGTTCTCTGCCAACACTTGGGATAGTGTAAAAAGACGACGGTTCTCTTCCGCACCGGGTAGTGGTGTAAAGAGTGTTTATAATGGCTTCTCCGCCTTACTGTGAGTGCAAAAAGAGAGACACTATTGGTATTAGTGCAATAATCAGAGGGTGCCTCTAGGGAGTGGATGTAGGTCTGATTTATACTGAAACACTATAAATCTTCTATCGTTTATTTTTTACTATTTTTATTTTTTGCATTTCTCTGTTTAAGAAAGACTGTGGTTTAAAATTTTTTTTATAAAAATTCACTAAAGTAATTTTCGGTTAAACTCATCCAAAAGAGGGATGATTTTTAACTACCAATTCACACCCCCCCCCCCTCTCTTGATAGCCGTGGGACATTAACTTAGGTTTAACAACCTATTCATTAGACTCAACATACCTTCCCCACTAAACTCACAGTTCCAACAGGTCCAAAAAGATCCATATGCAAAATCTCTAAAGGTTTAACAATTCTAAGATTCTTATTGGACTGAAAAGAGGACTTCACTTATTTTCCTAGTTGACATGCATCACAAAGGTGGTCCTTAGTAATGTCTAGTTTAGGTATACCTCTAATTAAGTTCTTTTGGGTAATCCTCCTAAGGTTTTTCATGTTAGAATGACAAAGTCTCCTATGCCATAGCCATGACTCATCAGATATAGTTTTCAAATAAAAAGCAGTAGGAGAATTAATGCAATTTAAATCTAACATATAAACATTGTTTACCCTTTTACCATTCAAAAAATCTTTATCATTTAGCCTTAATATGCAGCTAGTAGAAAAACATTTTACACAATAACCCTTATCACATAGCTGGCTTATACTTAACATATTATGGTTTAAGCCTTCTACTAATAATATTTTATCAATGAAAAAAAATCTTAAAATTTCTAATTATACTTGGTCCAACCACCTTCCTTGTCGTGTTATCTCCAAGTGTAACCTTTCCTCCACTCCTGGATTCTAGCATTATGAATTGAGCAGTATCTCCAGTAATATGCTTTAAACATCCGTTGTCCAGGTACCATATGCTCTCAAGAGGTCTTGTGTGAGAGCAACCCTACAAAATTATCAAACGTTAGACCTGGGAACCCAAACAAGTTTGGGTTAACCTTTTAGCAATTTATAATCAGATGCATGTATGATATGTCTAGGTTTATGCATCTTAGGTCTCCACACCAAATTAGTTTTCATCTTCAAAGTACAGGTGTGAGCTATATGTCCAAACAATCCATAATTATTACATTTTACTTTTGGAAATGGATTCCTAAGTCTTCTACCATTTACTTGTCTATTCAGGGATTACTTGAATTTAGGATACAGAATATGATCAATAAAATCTTCAAGTCTGGGGGGTATCCTATTATCCTCGAGAGCTTTTATCTTTAATCTAAAAAAATGAGTTCATATCTTTCAAGATTTTATTTAAATAATTGGTTCTATAAAATTTGCTCTCAAATTCATCCTTAGAATTTTTAAATTCACTTTCAAGTTTTGCATATGGTGTTTTTAAATTCTCATGATTTTTATTCAATTCATCAAACTCATCAAGTAATTTCATGTGGTTGTTATCAATTAAAGCATGATCTTTTCTAAGGATTTTATGTTCCTTTTTAAGCTCTTCCAATTCTAAACTAAGGCTAGCATGCATTTTCTTCATTTTCCTATATGATTCATGCATGTGTTCAGAAACTTTAAAATATTTGTCATAAGTTAAGTCACATACCTATTCTTGATCTGATTGATCAAGATTGTCGGTCATTAAGCATAAATTAGTGACTTTCTCTTTCTTTTCTACTTCTGATGAGTCCGAAGCTGAGTCCGCCCAAAAAGCTCGTTAAAACTTCTTCTTGCCCTTCTTCACAACTGGTTCCTCCTCTACCTTCTCCATGCTAGGATTGAATTTGAGTTTTGGGTATTCAGTCTTTATATGTCCAGGTTTCCTGTACTCATATCAAATAATTTCATTAGAAATCTTGGCATTTTTATTAAATTTACCTCTATTCCATTGCTGGCGTCTCTTTTGCTTCCTCTTCAGAAAGCTTCTGAACTGTCTAGTCATCAATACGATGTCGTCTTCATCCTCAGATTGTAAGTGTTCACTCTCAGACTCTTCCACATCCAGTGCTATGTTTTTATCCCTTCATGGTTCACCTTCATCAACCTTTCTTTGGCTAACTCCTTGCTCGTAAGCAATAAGCGAACCAAGAAGATTGTCAATAGAGTAAATGTTTAAATCCTTAGACTCTATAATTGCAGTAATTTTAGTATCATATGCAGTAGGTAAGCAACGAATAATCTTATTAACCATTTCATCATTTGTTAACTCCCTACCTAATGCATGCAAAGAGGTGACTATTTGTGTGAATCTTATCTACATATCAGAAATATAATCATTTGGTTTCATGCAAAATAGTTCATAATCATGCAACAAGATATTAAGTCTAGATTGCTTAACCTCATTAGTCCCCTCATATGTTATACAAAGTTTATCCCATATTTCATTTCCACTTTTGCAAGTGGAAACCTACATGTAGTCTTCTGATTTTAAAGCATAAAAGAAACAATTTAAGCATTTGGAGTTTAGTTATGCTAAGTCACGTTCTTCTACTGTCCAGTCTACAAAAGGTTTTTCAACTCTAACTCTGTCAACTAATCTAGTTGGTTTTGTATATCCTTCATGGACTAAGATCTGCTTACGATAATCAAGTGACTGTAAAAAAGTAGAGATGCAAGTTTTTCAAATATCAAAAGGTATATTGTCAAACAGTGGAGGTCTAGTTATAGAGTAACCCTCAGGTGTGTTTCAGTTTCCAAATATAGCCATCTACGTTAATCAAAAAGTAGTCTAAACTTATGATTTTGCAAAAAGGCTCTGATACCACTTGTTGAAACTCGTTCACTATGAATTAGGTTGTTAAGCCTAAGTATATGTCTAACGGCTAACCAAGAGAGGGGTGAATTGGTATTTTAAAAATTAATCCCTCTTTTGAATATTTTAAACCAAAATTAAATCTTTAGTGATTTTTTGTAGAAATAGTTTTTCAACCACAGTTTTAAAATAGTAAATCACAAAAATAAAAAGTAGCGGAAAAATAAAGACACTAGATTTATAGTAGTTTGGTCAAAACCAGACCTACATCCACTTCCCGAAGGCACCCTCCAAATATTGCACTAATACCACTAGTGACTCTCCTTTTACACCCACAGCAAGGCCGAGAAGCCTTTACAAAAACTCTTTTCACCACTACCTAGTGTGGTAGAGAACCATCGTCCTTTTACACTATCCCCAGTGCTGGCAGAGAACTGTCCGTCTTTTTATAATCTCCTAGTGTGGGCAGAGAACCCTTCATCCTTTCACACTCTCCCAGTGTGGGAAGAGAACCCTTCGTCTTTTCACACTCTCCTAGTGTGGGCAGAGAACCCGCGGCTGTTCAGACTCTCCAAGTTTTGGCAGAGAACCAGATCTCCTTGACAGATCTTCTCACAAGAATTCTAGAAGGAAGAAAGAAAAGAGTGAAATAATCCCAAATCACAAGCAGAGATTCTTACCTTTGAACACCAAGAGAAGTCTTCACGCTCTAGTGGTAGGAATCCTCCTTTGAATGCACTCTCACACTCTCTCCTTGACACTTCTTTCAATATGCATGAAGATCAATGAGAAAAAAGATTGGGTGGCAGAAAAAGTTGGACCTTATATAGGAGAGACAAGAAAAATCGTCCAAAAATTGCAAATAATCAATTCAACACGAAATGGATCATCCAGTACGATCATAGATCATCCTTGACGATTTTTCTTAAAGTGTCGGAAACAATCCTAATGAATATTGGTACGAACTATGTTTGTACACGATCATCTTTCCATACGAACTAGGTTCGTCCAGATGAACAGTTATTTCATAGGTCGGTTCCCAAAATACCACAGGATGTAACCAACTTACTTAAGCTGGTTCCCATCATCCTGAGACGAACAGGACTTCGTCCTGATGAAATTTTTACAGAGGGCAACTCATCTAGGTACGATTATGAAATTCGTCTGAACAAAATTTTTATAGAGAAAACTTTGTCTGGGGATGATTTATATTTGATCTGGATGAAATTTCTACAGAGCCCAAGTCGTCCTGGTACGATTATAGATTTTGCCTGAACAAAATTTTTACAGAGCCTAACTCATCCTGAGACAAAAATAATTTCATTCTGGACGATCAGGACTTAGAAAAATTTCCTCCAACTCCTATTCGCACCATTGCTCTTAAAAAGAGATAACTTACCTGATCGTCCCGTACGAATTGTATTCATCTCGTACGAACAGTAAAAAATTTTTAAGATCTCCTCAAGTGTGTGTGTGTGTTAATTCACTCAATTACAATTACTCACTCTCAACTTTAATTCAGACAAAAAATATAAGATACAAAATACAAGATATCTCATGTTGAATTTGATTAGAAGACTTTAGAAGTTTGGAGTTCGATTTTCTTAAAATGTTAGTGCACACAAGAGCAAAAAAAAAAATCCAAAGAGTGTTAGGAGATAACTACACATAAAACTATAATATTTGGAATCATCAAAATAATACAAGTTGCAAGAATATAAAACATGCAAATAGCAACTCTCTTAACAATCAGATCGGACAAAAATCGAAACATTCTCAAGATTGGGTAGACTAGGTCTGAGTCAGTCTGTAATTTTCTTTTCTCTTTCTTGAGTCAATTGTAACCATTGAAATGTTCTAATGCTAAGTAACCCTACACACACACTTGAGTGATTTTTTTTGTCTAACTTAGAATTTCTATTTTTTATTCACATCGTCCCGAACAATATTATTATCGTCCTGGATGATAGGGTTCAAAATAGAAACCCTAATCAGTGATCTTAGTTGAGGCAGCCGTCATTAGTCGATCGGCCTGGATGATACATGTATCGGCCAGGATGATAGGTTTAAAATAGAAAGAATCATCCGCCATAATCTATTTAGGCATTCTTTATTTTGGCAATCGACCAGGACGATTTGATACAATTATGCCTAAATTAATCTGGTAATTAAGGATAGCAATTAAGGATGATTGATACTATCATTTCGTCCTGAATGATCCCAAGATCGGCTGGGACGATCAGTTCAAAAACCTTAGTTGCTCCTGGACGATAAATATCAGATAGCTCAAATTCCGGGTGTGGTCTGGCCGATCAAGATAGGCCAACTCAAATTCTGGGCGATGCTCTGCAAGATTTTTCTCTGATTCGAACTAATCATCCAGGATGATCATGAGATTGGCCTGGACGATCAAGCCATTTTGGGATCATGTAGAACTCTTTTTAGAGTGATTGTCTGGTCGATAGTTTGTGATTTAAACTAATCATACATGATGATTAATTATCATCCTGGATGATATGAACAACTTTCTTCTATTCATCCCAGATCATCCCGGTTGATTAGGCTCAAATTGAACTGATCATACAGAATGATATTAATATCATCCTAGATGATAATGTCGGTAACTTGCAATTAATAAGCTATTTTGAAGCTCTTCTATTTAAGGGCTATTGTTCAACGTTTTAAAAATCTTTTGCTATTGTCTTGACGTGAGAAAGCCTAGAGAAGAGAGAGAGAGAGAGAGAGAGAGAGAGAGAGAGAGAGAGAGA
>NW_021319346.1:34352-73497 GCF_001605985.2 Dendrobium catenatum | reverse complement strand
CTCTTGGTTAGCCTTGGGCTAATTCATAAGGGCCTAACATCCCTAACGAATTCTCAAATTCAAAGATGGTTGTAGATGGATGGCTAATTGAATAGAAGTGGGTATGGGGATTTATGGTTGGTGGTGGGAGAAGGCATGCAGTTGAGGAGGTAGATAGAGGTGAGGGCTACATCAGATAAGAATTTATGAAGAAGATTGGGTTCAACCAACAATGTGAGAGTGGTTTCGATAATATGATGGTGCTTCTGCTTGGCAAGACTATGTTTCTTAGTAGTATATGGGCAGCTTGTCTCATAAAGAATACCATTGGATTAAAAATTATTAAAGAGAGTGGTTGATGTATTCCTTGCTATAATCAATTTTAATGCATTTTATTTTAGTGGATAGTTGATTTTCAATGAAGAATTAGAAGTTAATGACCAAGGAAGTAACTTCAGACTTGGCTCACATAGGAAACAACCACATGTATCATAAAAAGTCATCAATAATAAATAAGTAGTAAATTTAGCCTTGAGAGGAAGTAGTGGGAGAGGGTCCCCATACATTTGAATTTATTAAAGAAAGTGGTTACTAAAAGAGGAGAAGACTAATTTCTTACTCTTAGATGATATACAGAAAAAATAGGAAGATAACATGGATGGTATATGATGGATATGGTTGAAACAATGTTGTTGTTGTTGCAAATCTGAGTTTATGGATTAGACTTTTGTTGATAGCAAACATTCATAATTCTCTACGACTGTATTGCCTACTAACTTTTTAGGTCCATAAGATCGAATGCAACTCAAGCCAGCTCAAGATTGGGTAGATTTAGGTTGAGTCAGTCTGTAATCTTTTTTTGAGTCAATTATAAAACTAGTTCCTAATGCTAAGAAACCTTACACACACACACACACACTTGAGAGGTTTTCTGAGTTTTTCTATTTTGAGTACATCGGCCTGGATGATGTTCATATCGGCCAGGATGATCCGACTAAAAATAGAAACCCTAATTAGGGCATCTTGGTTAAGCATCCATCAATAAGCAAATCATCCTGGACGATCCTTGTATCGTCCAGGACGATAGGCTCAAATAAAAAAGAATCATCCGCCATGATTAATTTAGGTATTATTTATTTTAGTACATCAGCTGGGATGATCTGAATATCGGCCTAGACGATGCAGCATAATTATAACTAAATTAATCTGATAATTATGGACAGCAATTAAGGGTGATTAATATGATCGTATCGGCCAGGCCGATCGCAGGATTGGTCTAGATGATGTACTGGACGATTGACATCGACTAGCCTCAATTTTGGGCTATATTCAGGATGATTGTACTCAAATTTGAACTAATCGGCCAGGACGATATTATATCGGCCTGGACGATGTAACCAATTTTCTTCTGATCGTCCCAAATCATCTTGGCTGATTGAGCTTATTTTGTACTTATCAACCAAGACAATATTCCTATCATCATGGATGATAATGTTGGTTCTTAAAATTCTATTTAAAGGACCCGAATTTTCTCATGTAATGAGACCTTTAGCTGCTGTCTTGACCTGAGAGAACCAAGAGAAGAGAGAGAGAGAGGGAGAGAGAGGGAGGAACTTGTGAGGAGAGTTTGTGAGAAGTATTCACAAAGGTTGCTCCAAGCAAGGTTCCAAGGTGTCTTCTCCAGTCTTCGTCCTTCGTCCTTGGGGGTTCAAGGGAGGTATGCTTCAGCAATTAGTCGAGGTTCTCTGCCTGCTTTAAGAGGAAGCAAAAGGAGTCGAGGTTCTCTACCTACTTCAGGAGGAAGTAAAAGGAGTTGAGGTTCTCTGCCTTCTTCAGGAGGAAGTAAAAGGAGTTAGGTTCTCTTCCTGCTTTAGGAGGAAGTAAAAATAGTTGGGTTCTCTGCTCGCCGATGTTGGAAGAAATGAGTTTTTGTGAGGGCTTCTCCGGCTTGCTGTGGGAACAAAAGGAGAGTCACTTTTGTAGTTCAATACTCGGAGGGCGCCTACGGTGGGTGGACGTAGGTCAAGTTGACCGAACCACTATAAATCTGGTGTGATCTTTTTTTGTTTTGATTTTTACATTTATTTTTTTGCACTTTGATTTTTAAGGTGATTTTTGTTTTAAGTTTTGTTCTTTGATTATAAGAAAGATTTTTTAAAATACAAATTCACCCCTCCCTATCTTGGTTATCCTTGGGCCAATTCTTAATGGCTTAACATCCCTAACGAACTTTCAAGTGGTATAAGAGTGGGATTCATAAAAATTAAGTTTGAAAACTTTTTGAATTTTGATCCATGTATAACAAGGACAATCGTAATGCAATAGAAGCATATTCTTTAACACGACCACCTTTGTTTGATAATCTCCGTTTTGATTTTTGGAAAACTTGCATGTCTAATTCTTTACAATCGATTGACTATCATATGTGGATGCTTATTAAAGAAGGATATTCTCCACCTTCTCATGAACTTAATGGAATTAAAAATGAAGTACCTTTTACTGAATGGACTTTTGATAAAATAGATTTAGCTCAACTTAATAGAAAGTGTTTGAACTACTTTTTATGTGCCTTAAAATTCAAAGATTATATGTGTGTTTCCACTTGCACTACTGGTAAAGAAATTTGAGATAATTTGTGTATCACCTATGAAGGCACTAATGAAGTTAAACAATCTCGTTTGAATATTTTATTGCATGATTACGAACTTTTTCGTATAAAAACTAATGAAATGATTTCTGATATGTATACGAGATTTACTCATATTGTTACTTCATTGCATGCCTTAGGAAGAGAAGTTTCTAACTATAAAAAAGTAAACAAAATTTTAAGATGTTTGCCTTTCTCTTTTGATGCTAAAATTACTGCAATTTCTAAATCTAAAGATTTAAATACCTATTTGATCGATAACTTATTTGGTTCACTCATAGCTTACGAGCAAGGGGTGAACCAAAGAAATTTTGATGCATGTGAGAGAAAGAAGGAGAAAAAGGTGGCCCTTAAGGCGAACAACTCGGACACTGACTCCTCCGGGTCTGAAAATGAAGATATTGCCTTAATCAAGAGGCAATTTTATAGCTTTCTAAGAAAGAGTCACAAGCATCATCAGAATTGGAGAAAAGGAAAGGAAAACAAAAATTTTAAAGGTTCTTCTGATGTTGTTTGTTTTGAATGTAGGAAGTCTAAACATATCAGAGCTGATTGTCCTACACTTCAGGATCACTCAAGCAAAGAAAAGAATGAGGAGAAACCTAAGTTCAAAAAGGATAAGAAGCGAGCCCAAAAAGCTTTCTGGGCGAATTTTGCATCTGACTCATCTGACACTGAACCTGAAGAGGAGACAACAAACTTGTGCTTAATGGCTGATGATTTTGAAGAATCTGACCAAGAAGAGGTATGTCAACCAACCTATGACCATTTGCTTAAAATATGTGAGAAAATTCGTGCATCATATAGAAAAATTAAGAAAATTCACGCTAGTTTGAAATTGGAGTTTTTGAATTTATAAAAAGAGCATGAAATTTTGAGTAAAGATTACTTTCAAATTGATAGCATTCACTTGTCTCTACTTGATGAATTTGATGATTTAAATAGAAAGCATTCTAAATTGATAATTGAGCATGATTCTTTGAAAGCTTCATACTCCTCGCTTGAAACTGATTTTAAAGCTTCTACTAAAGAATATGAGCATAAAAAGCACTATTTTGAGATTGATTTAGAAAATGCTCACTTGAGGTTGAAAGCTGAAATGGAAGCATGTAAGAAAAATTGGATGACACTCATATGTGATCTAAAGACAATAACTTGGAAGAGGCATTATAACCCAAACCTATTAAGAAATCCTTTTTCTAGAGTTAGATATTTTTCATATGGCATGTTAGGACACATATCACATACTTGCATCATTCACCGTAGTACACATTGGGTATGGAGACCCAAATTGCATAATTCACTACATAACACTCATGCATCACATTCTTCTTTTCATAAAAAGAAATCCAAACCTGTTTGTGTTCCTAAATCTGACATTTGATGATTTTGCAGGTGTGTTCTCACCAAAGACCTCGTGAGAGCATATGGTACTTGGACTGCGGAGGCTCACGCCTCTTAATTACTTATTTTTGCTGCTTAATTAAATATGAGTTACATGATTTTATGATCAATTTCTTATTGTTAACTTATTTTCTTTCCTTTATATTTAGTTGGTTTTTTTCTCTTTTTTTTATTATTTTTACTTTTGTTGATTTAGCACGGTTCTTTTTGGATCATCGCTGAATTAATATTTTCTCATTGTTTTTATTTTTTTGAGATTTATAGTCAATGTTTTAACATTTCTAAATCAGTTAAAAGGAGAAACACTGTTGATCGTTTCCCTCCCTCTAACCTCTTTTAGTGGTATAATTTTCTTTTCTAAAAAAAAATTTATCTCAAATTAACAACTGGTTTTTGAAATTAAGATCTTTTTTATCTTTCTATAATAATCTACCTTATATTTATAATATTCAAAGTTTTTTATATATCTTTTAAGTTAATTGAAATCTTTCCATTACATTTATCATATAATTACTAAAGTCTGCTTTGTGGTCTACTCTTCCTTATCCTAGAGAGTGAGTTTCTCTTCCCTAATATCTAGAAGATCTACTCACAACTAAAAATATTTTAAGAGTTTTTGTAAAGGGATCTAGCTTGCAAGAACAAAAAATAAAAAAGACTAATGACGCCAAAAACAAAAAGATGTGTAATGATGCTAAATTAAAAAATATACACAAAATGTGTATCAAAAATCAACAGATGCACAAAGAGCACAATTCAAAATGACAAGAGGCATAAAATGAGCCCACAAAAAATAAGCTTACCCCTCTTTCAAACTTTTAAAATTTTAGAAGAATTCATGGGTTACTTGATATCTTCAAAGGCTTGACTTTAAATTTCATGATTGATACAAATTGCTTTCATATATTATTCTATAAGATTTTTTCTTTGGAGCAAGTTTTGAATGGATCTTTTTTTACCCAATTAGTTTGTTCTGAGTTAGGTCTTTTGTTTTTAGAAGATGATTTTGTCCTGAAAGAAGTCCGAGCTAGGATTAACAAGATCGGATATTCTACCATTTTCAGATTTCGACTTTGTTAACTTATTGATCTTACAAATCTTTAAAATTTAATTATTTGGAGCATTTATCAAATGCATGCCTTGCTAAAAAAAAAACTTGTTTCATTGCTAGTTTTTATTCCTTTTTCATATTTTAGCGTTGTTGTTCTTAGTTTATTTTATTATTTTTGGGCATTCTCTGATCATCTCCATCCTTCCTTTGAGTTCAAAAATTGTCACTTCGTCCTGGCCGATACCTTTATTGTCCTGGATGATATGTTCTTTTTTCATCAAAAACTCCATTTGCTGAATATTCTGATTTTTCTGCTCTCATCATCTATCATCCTGGACGATATGATCGTCATCTGCTACAAACATCTTGATCATCCTGTCTGATACCTTTTTCATCCTAGATGATACATTTATTGGTTATCGTCCCGTCCGATACACCTGTTCGTCCTGGACTATACAAGTGGCAGTACATTTAAAATCTATAATTTCGCCCGGGATGATCTACTTTTAGACAATCGTCTTAGACGATCCACTGTTCGTCCTGGACGATACACGTGACACATAATTTAAAATGGTTTAAATTCGGTCGGTATGATCCATTATTGAGCATCATCCTCGACGATCCATATAATCGTCCTAGATAATCTGCTTTTCAACAGTCGTCCGGCCTGACTACTCGGGACGATCGCATGTGTCTAATCATCTAAGATTATATCTTATTGTCCCTGACGATCAAACTGCCTTTTTGACCAATTGGCCTGTACATAATAATTGCACCGAATAGTCCTGAACGATCCTGCGATCTGCTTGGATGATCCGGTCGATCCTTTAACGAGCCGTCTAATAATTTTTCTTCACACCTCTCCTTCCCTTTGGCTTTATACTTCCTGATCCTTACTTTTTCTTGCTAATGGCTGGCGGGAAGCGTTCTCGAAACACGTCTGGAAGCTCCTCGAGGGGAACACTGGACCCTCACATTCGGGAAGAAGACGATCAGGCTGCCTACCACCACTACAAAGAATGCAACATTTCTCTCTCCCGAACAATCAATCCAGTCCACCTCTCCAATCCGGTACTCAATCTTTTTACTCACACCTCTCTGTGCTTTATTATCACCCTCGTAGTCCCCTTTAATTCTGAAATTCTTTTAGAATTTTATGCCAACCTTCGCTTCAAATCTTCCTACACTATTCTCACCTCGTATGTGAATCGACGCCCAGTAGAGAACAAATACCAGGATTGTGCCGAACTGATGCAGCTGTCCACCACTGGGGATAAGCTGCATACCCTCATTTTATATCCTGATTTAACTAAGCTACGACCAATCACTTTCTTTGCCACACCAATTCCCCCTTTCATGTTGGAGAGACTACCTCTTTACTTAAAGATGCTAGGATGATCCAGTATGTCCTTTGTAACTCTGTGATTCCCAAAGCCGGCGACCATGTCCATATCACTCTCCTTCTTTCACTCACCACTTTTTACATAATGGCCAATCATGAATTCAATGCAACTGACCTGATCTTTCGCTACATCGAATATTTGACTACAATTCAAGATCCAGGTCATAGAAGGAAGCCCAATCTTGCTCTAGCACACATTATTGTATATGTTCTAGAATCCAAATACAACCTTCAATATTTTGCACCTCCCGACCTTCAACCACCCTTCTACTCAAATAATTCCTTCAACATCATTCACAGTACTCGCCTTCACCCAGGGAATGAGGAAGCTCAGGGGGCCGAGGAGGAAGAGGATCCCGCTCCTATTCCTAAACTTGTTCCTCTCTGCCAGCACTCTCAGCTGGATCAATTGGTGGAGAGATTTGATCAAAGGGATACACATTTTGAAACCTATATTGTTGCACAGGAGCGGCAACATACTAAGGACATCATCCGCATGCAGCACTAGCACGACCAAGACATGGCCTGGTTTGGATCTCAGTTTGCCTCATTGACCAGTTACTTCCAGCAGCCACCACTTCCACAACCACCTCCGTCTGATGATCAGAGCCCGTCATTTTACTAGTATTAGTTTCTATTTTCTATTGTTTAATTTTCGTATGTTTGTTTTAGTTTGTGTTCTATTTTCTCCTCCTTTTTATGATGTCAAAAGGGGGAGTAGCCTGTTGTATCTTCTACTTTTGATTCTAGAATTTAGCTAACTTCTTTTCGTTACACTACTTTTCATTAGACTGCCATAAACTACTTGAATTTTTCTAATTATGTTTTTCATCATCAAAAAGGGGGAGATTGTTGCAAATCTAAGTTTATGGATTAGACTTTTGATGATAGCAAACATTCATGATTCTCTATGACTGCATTTCCTACTAACTTTTCAAGTCCACAAGATTGAATGTAACTCAAGCTAGCACAAGATTGGGTAGATTTAGGTTGAGTTAGTATGTAATGTTTTTTTTTGAGTCAATTGTAAAACTGGTTTCTGATGCTAAGCAACCTTACACACACATATTTGAGGAGTTTTTTGAGTTTTTCTATTTTGAGTATATCGGCCTGGACGATGTTCATATCGTCCAGGATGATTCAACTAAAAATAAAAACCCTAATTAGGGCATCCTGGTTAAGCAACTATCATTAAGCAAATTATCTTGGATGATCCTTGTATTGGCCGGGACGATAGGCTCAAATCAGAAAGAATCAGCCGCCATGATCAATATAGGTATTGTTTATTTTAGTACATCAGCTAAGACGATCTCAATATCAGCCTGGATGATGCAGCATAATTATGCCTAGATTAATCTGGTAATTATTTAAAGCAATTAAGTCTGGTTGATACGATCACATCGACCGGGCCGATTGCAGGATTGGCCGGGATGATGTATTGGACGATTGACACCGACATTTAGGATGATTATACTCGAATTTGAACTAATCGGGTAGGAGGATATTATATCAACCTGGATGATGTAACCAATTTTCTTCTGATCATCCCAAATCATCTCGGCTGATTGAGCATTTTTTGTACTTATTAGCCAGAATGATATTCCTATCATCATGGACGATAATGTCGGTTCTTGAAATTCTATTTAAAGGACCCAAATTTTCTCATGTAATAAGACCTTTAGCTGCTGCCTTGACCTCCGAGAGCCAAGAGGAGAGGGAAGAACTTATGAGGGGGAGTTTGTGAGAGGGATTTACAAAGGTTGCTCCAAGCAAGGTTCCAAGGCATCTTCTCCAGCCTTTGTCTTTCATCCTTGGGGGTTCAAGGGAGGTAACCTTCAAAAATTGGTTAAGGTTCTCTGCCTGCTTTAGGAGGAAGCAAAAGGAGTCTAGGTTCTCTGCCTGCTTTAGGAGGAGGCAAAAGGAGTTGAGGTTCTCTGCCTTCTTCAGGAGGAAGCAAAAGGAGTTGGGTTCTCTGCCTGCTTTAGGAGGAAGCAAAAGGAGTTGGGTTCTCTGCCTCGCCGGGGTTGGCGGAAATGAGTTTTTATGAGGGCTTCTCTGCCTTGCTGTGGGAGCAAAAGGAGAGTCACTTTTATAGTGCAATACTCCGAGGGCGCTTCCGGGGAGTGGACGTAGGTCAAGTTGATCGAACCACTATAAATCTGGTGTGATCTTTTTTTGTTTTGATTTCCACATTTATTTTTCCGCACTTTGATTTCTGTGGTGATTTTCATTTTAAGTTTTGTTTTTTTGATTATAAGAAAGATTTTTTAAAATACAAATTCACTTCCCCTCTTGGTTAGTCTTGGGCCAGTTCTTAAGGGCTTAACATCCCTAATGAACTTTCAGTTGTGTGGGTGTCTAAGGCATCTGTGCCATCATAGCTTAAGAGAGGTGGATGTTTTGAATGCCTTGAGAGCCGTTTGGTAGGGATTGTATAATGGGTATAGAGAATTATGAGTTGGGCCTTGATATATATAGTTGTGGGACTGATAAATAATTTTGTATCTAATGGTATAAAAATTAATTGAGATGTTGTTATCTTGAGTGAGTTTTTTAATAGAAAGAAGATTATGAGAAATTTGAGTGTGAAGGATTTGAGACAATAGTATATTACTAGCTGGAAGGGGAAGCAGTCCCTGTACGGTATGGGTATTGGGTGTGCTAATATCGTTTCCAACAATGACCTGCTATGGTCTAGAGTAGTCGGCAGGTTGATTATCTAGATATGACGTGAGGTGGGAGGTAGCTCCAGAATCTAATAACCATTCTATTGAAGGAGGTAGTGAGTGTTGTTTTCGGTGAGATATGCGATGGAGTAATGGATTGAGGAATGTAGTTTGCATTGAGTTAATGCCAATTTTTGAAGGGTAGTGGCCTCCTTTAATGCACATTTGGGATATGAGTGGAGGAAGGTGGGAAGAATTGGGTGGTGAATGGCGAGGAGTTGCATTATAGGATAACCATCCTCTGTGGTGGGAGGCACGACCACCGATGCTATAGAGAGCATTTGAGGGTTTGGTGGTTAACTGGGCTTTGGTAGAATCATCAAGGAGATTGATTTCCTCAGGGATAACTAGAGAATAGAAATCATCTAAGCTTACAGTATTGAGTTAGGTCTTCATAGAAGTTTGAAAAGATTGATATTGGGGCGGAAAATCGTAAAGAGTGTAGAGAATAATATCTTCATGATCCACGGTTGATCTGGCAGCAGATATGTTTTCCACAAGTTTCTTGATCTCTGTGAGGTATTGACTCATAGAATAATTCTTCATGGAAATGTTATGTAGCTCATTCTTGAGCTGGATAACTCACAAATTCTTGGTTGATTGCAATCGATGTTCAAGGGTCATCTAGATTTCACAACAGGTTTTGAGGTTGTGAACATACATGAGGATAAAGGTGGTAATGGTAGAGCATAGGGTGTAAGCTAAATTTTGGTCTATGATGCCATTATTTCTATGTCGAATTTTTTGTTGAGTGAGGAGTTGGGTTTGGCTAATTAGGGTAGAGGAATGGGACTTACGTCATTACTGAAGCCGGGGAAAGCATTAGTGGAGAATTGTTTGATAATTTTTTATTTCCATATTGAATAAGTGTCGTTAGAGAGCTGGGTTGGAACGATGACTTTGATATCAGAGAAAACAAATTTTAGAGAGGATGTGATTTGTGGAATGGGAAATGATTCAACCTGAGATGTATCATATTGCTCAATGCTACATACTGTGAAGTGGTATCAGCTCTGATACCATGTAAAAGCTACTAAAGTAAGCAACAAAGAAACTTGTATTCACTGAACAATAGAGAAATTACATAAGATAGTGTATTGCACATTAGATATTATTGTTTTGAGTGAATCCCTTTTACAATGTTATATTACTGTATATAAAGGAAGAAGATGTGCTATGTGTGTAGAGTGCTACTTTTTACTTTACAGGTGTAGTGTTATGGTGTTTTGGTTAGTTGGAGATCAATGTTCCGGATTTGTTGGATGCAGGTCTACTAGCTTAGGTGATTCCATGAGTGTTTTTTTATATAAATGATATAAATTTTTAAAATGTTATTAGAATATCAAATCAAAATGTTATTTTAATTTTTAAAAAATAATAGATTTATTACATAAATTAAAACTAATTTTTTTGAAAAGACTTAAAATGTCCAACTTATATACTTGAAAAAAATTTAAGCCATTTTCTTCTAGCATTGATACAAATATAACAAATGTTTAAAAGTTCATCCTTGTTTTAAATTGTTCCCAATAAATTAACAAAACCCTTCATTTAAAAGAAATTCCCAAAGAAAAATAATAACTAATCTCCAAAAGATACCACCCAACTATAAAGAGCCCCAATAACTAGATCCTCCATGAAGAATCTCAAAAGGAAAAAAAATTAACAGCAATACAAGAAGTAACCAAAAGGAGTTTAAAAAGAAAAAAAAAGTAAAAAACACTACATGAAAGCTCCAACCAAGATAAAAATATAAATAAACACTACCCCACTTGCATAGAGTAGAAGGAGAAAACTTATAAACTTTGATAAATTAGCACCCTAAAACATAATAATAACCCAAGAAGGCAGGAAACTTACAAAGGACCTAGAACAACCATCAGGAAATATGCCCAAACTAACTAACCCTGCCATGGTTATGAAACCACCATCAATATAATCCAAAATCCCCCAGAAATCTTTAAGGAAGCCAAAATAAGAAATAAGCCCCACCAGTAACCAGAGTTATTTAAGAAAAAGTCTTGGCAATGAATAGAAAAACCAATCAAGCAACCACCATGGAAAATGATAGCAAGAAAAAAAACATTATTAAAACCCATGTTCATAATGATCAGCCAACCACCACTAAAATAAAACACAACTCCCCCAAGAACCTTAGAGGAAGCAAAAAATTGAGCAGCAGAACATAACCACCTAAAATCCCCCACCAGCAAAACACCCTCTACAACCTCCACCAACCTACCAGGTCAGCAACATAAAGCCCTCAAAGACCAAACATCAGAAAATAACGTGAACATCAAAATAGTGCAACTAAGAAGGAAGAAAGATAAAAGGACTACTTTCTCAAGTAAGGTAGCCTAATTTTATCTAACAAGAAAAATCATTTTATTAAATGAGGAAAAATTTTACCCCTAAATTCAATAAATCAGTTTACATTACTCTCATAACTAGCCAACAAATCAGCGCACTTATTACCCTCACAAAAGATATAAGAAATGTGAAAATTAAAATGACCAAGCAAGTATTTAATTTCTCTTTATTGCGACTCGAGCTCATGAGTTTTATGTTTTTGATGCTAACAAGCATTTTATATCTCATAGTAATTTTCATTCTATATTAGTTTGTGTGAATACTAATATTTTAGGAATACCATGCAACGTCAAATAAAGAATTAGAGCTCAAGATTGGGTTGAATAAGGTTATGCTATAAAGGGTCTATAATATTCATTGATCAAATTTTTATTTCTTGAGTCAAGTCCTATAAGAGAGTTTGCTTGCTTGGTGACCATGCACACACACACACTTAAGAAAGTGAGATCTAGTCATAACCAGAAGTTCAAGTTTTGAACTAATCATACTGGACGATTTTGGATCATCCAGGATGAACCTTTATGATCTGTGAAAATAGCCGTCAATGATAATTTAGGGAAGGATTTAAGATTAAATTTTTGTTATAATCATCTCGGACAATCTAGATCATCCTGGATGATCAATATCAATCATGTTTAAATTGATCATGTGATTAGGGGACTAATAATGGTTAAATTTGTTAATCATACCATCCTTGATGATCTGTACATTATCCTGGATGATGTTTGCCAACATATTTGATTTTCCTAAATCGTCCAAGATAAAATATCATAATTTTTCTTCTAATCATTCAAGACGATCAACAATATTATCTTGGATGATAAGTTCAAATTTGATCATATTGACAAGGTGATCGTCATTGATTATCAGATCAAATTTTGCACATCGTCCTGGATAATCCCGAGATCGTATTAGATGATATTTGGCATCATAATTGAGTTTTTATTATTTCTTGAAGCCCTCTTTTTGAACATATTGTACGGGACGATCCTATGATCGTCTTGGATGATATTTGACGTTGAAATAGAGTTTTTAGGGTTTTATGAAGTGTTATTTTTAAGCACATCATACAGGATAATCATGCGATTATCCTGGATGATTTTTGCCTCCAAGAAGAATTTTTAGGGTTTTTGAAAGCCCTATATTTAAGCACATCATACTTGATAAGTATCTTTGGCAGCCATTGAAGCTTCGTTCTCTTTGGAGAAAACTTGAAGAGAGAACTTGAAAGACAGAGAGGAAAGGGTGGAGTTTGAGAGAGGGAGAAGATCCTTGGAGGGGGTTTCGAGGGAGTGTGGAGGGGGTTTCACACGATTGCTTCGGAAAGCTTGCACCTTAGTACCATAAGATTCAAGGTTCGTCTTAAGGGAAGTTTTGGGAAGAAGAAGATCTCTTTGGTGTCAAAGGACCTGGCTACTCCACACCGGGGAATGTAAAAGTGATTTTGTAAGGACTTCTTTGCCTAGCTATGGGAGCTAAAGGAGAGTTACTAAATGTTTAGTATAATACTCAGAGGGTGCCTACGAGGAGTGGACATAGGTCAAGTTAGACCGAACAACTATAAACCTAGTGTTTTCTTTCATTTATTATTTATGCACTTTATTTTTATTATGATTAACTGCTTGGATGAAATTTCTGATTAATCTTTTTTTTTTTATTTATTTATTTTATTTCCACTGTAAAATATAAAAATATTTTTCTTTTTATTAAATAAGTTTTTTAAATATCCAATTCACCCCCTCTTAGTTAGCATCGAGACTAGTTCACAAGAGCATAATATCTCTGATGAACTTTTAAGTGGTATTAGAGCGGGATTCATAAATTATATTTGAAAACTTTTAAAATTTCGAATAATGTCTAATTTTTGTAATCATAATATTGCGGAAGGTTATTCAATCACCAGACTACTATTATTTGAAAATATTACTTTTCATTTTTGAAAAATTTGCATGTCTACTTTCTTGCAATCAATTGATAATCGAATATGTCATACAATTCTAACTGGTTATTTTATACCGTCATGTGTTATAGATTGAATAAAAACTGATATTCCTTTTAATCAATGGACTAGGGTAGAACAAATCAATGCTCAATTGAATGCTAAATTGTTGAACTTTTTTTTTTTTGCTTTAAATTTTGAAGATTATATGTTAGTATCCAAGTGCACTGTTGGCAATAAAATTTGGGATAAATTATCCACTATATAGAAAGGCACTAATGAAATCAAGCAATCCAGGTTGAATATTTTAATGGATGATTATGAACTATTTTACATGAAATTTTATGAGGCGATCTTAGACACATATACTAGATTTATTCAAATTGTAAGAACAATATATGCTTTAGGTAAAGAATTTTCAAACTTTAAAAAAGTCAAAAAATATCTATATTGTCTACTTGATAAGTTTAATGCCAAAATTTTTTCTATTTGTGAATCGCAAAATTTGAATGAATATTCTATTGATAATTTGATTGGCTCACTCATTACCTACGAGGAAAGTTTGGGTCAAAGAATTTTGGATGCAGGTGAAATGATAGTACTAAAAGCTGAACACACGGAGAAAAGTGGCTTAGTTGGGACAAAAGTGATGATTTAACAAGCAAATTGGAAAGCCCACTAAAGCACAAGCAAAAGCATCAAAAAAAGGAATACAATGATAAAAATGGTAATAATGTTAAGATTTATTCTAACGTTATTTACTTTGGATGTAGAAAACCTGGACATATGAAAAATCAACGCCCTAATTTGAGAACTCTTTCTACAAAGGAAAAGGGTAAAGCTAAGCAAATTATAAAAAGGGTAAATAATGAAAAGAAAAAAAATCTTATTTATGTATTTGTTTATTTATTTATGAGTATTTTTTCGTTATGTTTTTATTTATTTTCTGTGTTTTTATTTTTTTCAGTGTTTTCTTTGGGTTTAGTTTTTTCTTCATTTTTATTATTGTGTTAAAATTTTAAATTAGTTTTTATACTTATTTTTGTGAAGTTTTCTCTAATCAACACACACATCACTTTTTTATTTCTAATATACTTTAGAAAATCAAATCTTTTTAAAGATCATTTTTTCTAAAATTAAAAATTTTACCTTTTAGTTTTCTTGAATTTTTACGTAAGTTATGGTTGACTTCTCTAAAAACTGTCAAAGAAAGGAATTTCATGATTTTTTCTCTCTATCTCTTTTCTTAAATAGGTTATTTTACTTTTGATTCAAAATCTTCATCAAATTATAAATTAGGTTTTGAAATTGAACTTTTTCATCTTCCTACATATTTTCTATCGCATTGTGATCTTTTACAAGTTGTTGAATCCAACTCATAATTTTTTTAATCAAGTAGTTTATTTTTGTCAATAGAATGGGTTTGCTTTAGTTTTTTAAAAATTACATAAAAGAAAAATATTCGGTGAAAAGAAAAAAAGGCCAATGATGCTAATTTTAGAAAGATGCACAAAGTGTATCAAAAATTAAAAGACGCAAAATGATGCCAATTTTTAAAAGATACATAAAGTATATCAAAAATTAAAATATGCCCAAAGTGCGCCAAATAATTGACAAGAGGCTTAAAATGAGCCTAAAAAAAGTAAGCTTATCTTTATTATAATTCTTAAGTCCTAAGAAAACCCTTTTACTATTGATATCTTTGATACTTGAGTTTTCAAATCATGATTTTTGATTCACCAATTTTTATATTAATCTTGTATTAGATATATTTCATTAAAGGATTTTTAAAAAAAATTATTTTTTCTTTTTCTAATTTGTTTCCTGATTTAGATGTTGGATCAAAAAATTTTTGAGCCTTTAAAAGAACTTGAGCTTAGATTATCAATTTCTAAATTTTTATCCTTTTTGGGTTATGCATTGTCAATATATTCCTTTCTAAGTTTCTAAATAAAATCAAGAGGTAACTTTTTCATTTCAAGAAAATTTGAATTTTCAAACTGATTCTTCTTAAAACATCTTCTTTACCAGATCAGGGATCATTTGATATTTTGTTAGTTAGTTTTTTTTACTATTTTAGTTTTTTGTGCTTCTCTTCTTTTTATAATGTCAAAAGAAAAGAACATACTGTTATTTTTATATTTGTTTTTGATATTTATTTTATTTTACTTATTTTATTTTAAAATAAAAAAATTAAAAAAAAAAAGAAGGAAAGCTTTGTTTGCCCCTATTTTTAAATTTTTATCTTAGTGAGGGGAAGTTTATACAAAATACTTTTAGTTTGCAACTTCATTAGTAATGTTTGCCATCATAAAAAAGGGGGAGATTGTTTCGACTCGAGCTCACGTGTTTTATATTTTTGATGATAACAAACATCTTTATATCTCATAGTATTTTTTAATTTATATTTTTTGTGTGTATACTAATATTTCAGGAATACCATGCAACGTCAAAAAAAAAAATCAGAGCTCAAGATTGGGTTGAATAATGTTATGTTGTAAAGGGTCTATAATATTCATTGATGTAATTTTTATTTATTGAGTCAAGTCCTATAAGGGAGTTTGCTTGCTTTGTGATCATATATATACACACTCAGGGGAGTGAGATTTAGTCATAACCAAAAGTTTAAGTTTTGAACTAATCATACTAGATGATTTCAGATTGTCCAAGATGATCTTTCATGACCTTAGAAAATAGCCACCAATGATAATTTAGGCAAGGATTTTAGATTCAATTTTTGTTCTAATCATCCCGGATGATCTAGATCATCTTGGACGATTAATACCAATCATTTCTAAATTGATAATGTGATTAGAGGACTAATTATTTTAAATTTTTTAATCATATCATCCTAGACAATCTATATATCATCCTGGATGATATTAGCCAGCATATTTAATTTTTCTAAATCATCCAAGATGAAATATTATAATTTTTCTTCTAGTAATCTAGGACGATCAACAATATCATCTTGGATTATCAGTACAAATTTGATCATATCGTCCAGGTGAATGTCCTGGACTATCAGGCCAAAATCTGTACATCATCATGGATGATTTCAAGATCGTACTAAATAATATTTGGCATGGGAATTGAGTTTTTAGTATTTCCTGAAGCCCTCTTTTTAAGCATATCATATGGGACGATCATTCGATCATCCTGAATGATATTTGGCACCGAAATAGAGTTTTTAGGGTTTTTTGAAGTGCTATTTTTAAGCACATCATACAGGATAATCCTGTGATCATCCTGCATGATTTTTGATGTGAAGATTATTTTTTAGGGTTTTATAAAGCCCTCTATTTAAGCTTTGTCAAGACAGTTGGTATGTGTCTTTTACATCCATTAAAGCTTCATTCTTATAGAGAAAACTTGAAGAGAGAACTTGAAAGGGAGAGATGAAAGGGTGGAGTTTGAGAGAGGGAGAAGATCCTTGGAGGGGATTTCAAGAGTGTGTGGAGTGGGTTTCACATGGTTACTCCGGCAAGCTTGCACCTTAGTACCATCAGATTCAAGGTTCGTCTTAAGGGAAGTTTTGGGAAGAAGAAGATCTTTTTGGTGTCAAAGGTCCTAGCTACTCCTCCGCGCTGAGAAAGATGGAAGAGATTTTTTAAGGGCTTCTCCACCTAGCTATAGGGGCAAAAAGAGAGTATCTAAAGGTTTAGCGCAATACTCGGAGGGTGCCTTCGAGGAGTGGACGTAGGTCAAGTTGACCAAACCACTATAAATCTTGTGTGTTCTTTCATTTATTATTTCTGCACTTTATTTTTATTAGATTAACTGCTTGGGTGAAATCTCTGATTAATCTAATTATTATTGATTTATTTTGTTTTCTCTGCAAAATATAAAAATATTTTTCTTTTTATTAAAGGAGTTTTTAAAATATTCAATTCACCCCCCCCCCCTCTTAATTAGCCTTGGGACTAGTTCATAAGGGTTTAACATCCCTAATGAACTTTCACTCTTATCATATATAATAAGTGAGTATTATAGGTAGCCATATCCTTAAGCATATGAATGATAAGCTTAGCATCAAACTCCACCCAGATTTCTCTAGCATTCGAAGCCAAACTAATATTTAGACTATAACATAAATCATGAAGTTTAATCTCTAAAGTAATATATTTAGTGCCAAAAGTAATATATATATTGCCAAAATAATCTCTAATAATGCCTCACATGCATTTTTAAAATTGCTTATAGAGCTGTCAGAGTTTATTTTTATTAAAATTGTTAATAGAGTTGTTAGAGTTTAATTTTATGAACAATCAATCCAGTTTGAGCCATTTGATAATCTTAGGGATTGAAGAACTATTGACATGATTTAGCTAGATGCCAAAAAGAAAAAATAATAAATTTATAATCCCTTAAGTTCTTAGTAGTACTAAGATTTGCATAAAATAGTTAGAAAATTTTGTCTTTAACTTTAGTAATGATAGTGTTAGGATTCATTTTGATATTTTTATTGTTGGAATCATTACTTTCCATTGATAGAAACTAAAAAATTAAAACTAGAATTATGTTTCTAATGTGTGCCTTGATGTGGAAGTACCAAGCCTTATGGATGTTTGAAATATTTGAAATGCAACTATAATAATTAAAATTGAAGATTACATCAAAATAATTCCAAAACTTAGAAGCAATGTACCATTTAACAAAGAGATGATTAAGGGTCTCAATATGATAGCAACATTGATATTTAGAAGTTAAACATAATACTTTCTCCATCAAATTCTTGTCAACATGAATAAACTTTTTGATGATTCTCGAAGTTAAAATACAGTAGGAGGTAGGAATACTATTGTGCCAAATTATAGAGTAAATAATAGATGAAGGATAATTACCTCTATAATAGTTCTAAGCTTCTTTGAAATCAATGTTACCATAATTTTATAAGAGATTCAACAACCCATTTAATAGAACAAAGGCATTCCAGCCCAAAGTGTCCCCACCTTTATATTGTCAAATCTAAGGATATTTCTATCACTATATTTTATATTCCTTACAGTGTCCCACAAACTTTGTTTCATACGAGAAGAATACCACATCATAAATAAAATGCATTAACCAAATTAGAGATACTTTTGTAGCAAATACCACCTTCTTCTAAAACACCACAACATTTATACCAATAAGTCTAGAGAATTTTAGATTTCAGAGAAGTGGAACCTCAAAAGAAATCGAAACAAAGTCTCTCATTGCACTTATAAGTCTCAATAGAAGGATTGAGAGTTTGATGGATATAAATATTTATAGAGTACATAACACTTTTAATAAGAGTCAATCTCTCCCTATAAGAGAGGAGATTGAATTCCCAAGCTGAGTGTTTTTTAATAATACTAGCAAAAATATTCTTAAATAAGTTATATATCTTTCTACCTTTAAAGACAAAATTTCTCAAATATTTGATTGGCATAGTTTTAGGAACAAAGCTAGTAGTATGTTGAATCAGATTGATTATATGGGGAGTAAACACAGTTGAAGTGATTTTACGGGGAGTAAACACAGTACAAGTGATAAAACATCTTTTATTATTGTTAATATTCAAACCCAAAATCTTTTCAAATCATTTTAGATGTTTCATAAGCATTTTCACCCTATTCAAGGAATCATTAACAAATATAATGAAATCATCTACAAAGCTAAGGTGGGATATTAGAGAATAGATTAGTAATACAAATGAGGATGATTAAAAAAAGATCCTCAAGCCCCTTCAAAAGATATTCCAACAATGATAAAAAGTTCATGGTAGAGAGGGTCACCTTGTCTAAGGCTATGAGAAGAGGTAAAAAACAATTACATCTCCCATTAATGATCACAAAGAAGCCATATTGCTTG
Source organism: Dendrobium catenatum (assembly GCF_001605985.2). Lineage (NCBI taxonomy): Eukaryota > Viridiplantae > Streptophyta > Magnoliopsida > Asparagales > Orchidaceae > Dendrobium > Dendrobium catenatum. The sequence goes on along the minus strand of NW_021319346.1, from coordinate 54,141 downwards.
ATATAGTTCTTGATCATATGAATGAAATCATTCTTAAAACCAAAAACAAACTAAATTTTATATAGTAATTATAATTAATATTATCATAACATTTGGAAATATCAAGTTTAGAAATAGCATTTCCCCCTCTAACCTTAACATTGATATCATGAGTTAATTCTTGAGTAAATAGAACATTATCAGATATAGCCTTACCTTTCACAAAGCGAGTTGATAAGAAGAAAAAATAATTGAAAGAATAAGAGATGATATATTCATTAAAATCATAGAGATCAATTTGTTGAAAATAGTGTAAAGACTTCTAGGCCTATAATTATCCCAATTATTAGTGCAATATTTTTTAGGGATAAGGGCAATGCATGACCAAAAGCAGGTCTGACGCTAGCACTCTGCATCTTCAAAATAAAGATCATAAACTTTGAAAGAAACGAAACATGATTTATCAATATAAATAAATTTTAAAAAAATGTGATTTACGTAATAGATATATTTGCATAATAAACATATGATATATCATATATTATCTGTATGAATTAGAATAAAGAATAAATAAAGATTATGAAATTTATCTAATTTATTGATTATCCTCCCTTTTCCTCCTCATCAGCATAGTTGACCAAGCATATCGAGCAACACTCAGCAGTGATCCCAGGCTGAAGTGGAGGGGGAGCGATGGAACGAAAGTAGAATAAGTAAAAGATGAATGTGATGGCGGTGATAAGGAAGAGGTAGATCTAGAGTTTCTCATATCACATCCCAGAGTGCATGAAAAGTAAGCAAACACATCAGTAATTTCAAACAGCATGCAATGAAAACCACGAAAAGCTCTGGCACACAGCAGAAAATAAAACCCAGCGGCCTAACCTAAATCTAGAAGTGGTGCCCTAGCAAACAATTCTATGTGTGTGTAAGGCTTGTGTGGTTTGGATAGATCCTAAGCATGGGGAGTTGGTTAAAATTGCCTAAAGTCCAGGTTTGTTATAGGTCAGAAAAGAAAATTTTAATTAAAATTTAAATATTAATGAATTAGGAACCATTTTAAGTAAATCAATTTATTTGATAATTTTTAAAAGCTTAGAGTAATGATATTTAAAGTTAAAGTGGTATTAGCCAATTTTCGAAAGTTTTGGATCCTCCTATGAACTAAGCTAAGGTTCTGAAAGGTCACTATGAGAAATAGGCCAAGTTTAAGATTCCTAACACCTTAGAAAAATACTAGACCTTAAGAGGAGTAGTTAGCAAGGTAGCACGCTGAAATCGGAGTTTTCTAGGCAGAGTTATTAATTTTTTAAGTTTCGGGCCTTAAATGAACTACGGTTGACCAAAAAGTTGACTTTCTAATCTAGGCCATTTTCTAAAATTAAATATTTTTAATAAATACTAGGACCTATTTACAGTCTAATGCAAGTGAGTTTGCCTAATTTTGAATTTTCTACAATTAGTTATGAATTTCTAAAGATCGTATAATTAAAGAAATTATCTAATAAAGTGCTGATTTTAAAATTTTGATCCAAATTAGCTCCAAACAGATTGGCATCACCCCCAAAGGTCAGGAATGACCTGAGAAAGTGATCCCAAGTGTTTGGAGAAAATTTGGGATTTTTAATAATTTTTAATAATTTATTAAGGGCAAATTGGTAATTTCCACCTATGGTCAAATTAAGGGTCAAACTAGAGTCAAATTGGGGGACCCTATTTATCTAAAGTCAAGGATCAGATTTTGGTTAGATCAAGGTATTATGGGTAATTTTCTGACCTAAAATATATTTATTGTAATTTTTGGAAAGTCTCGGGGCCTTATTTAGCTTGTTAATTAGGGTTTGTTAACTAAGGGGTCTAAGGACTCCTAAAAATCCTAGAAAATTCTGGGAAGTTTATGATGTCACTAAGTTTAAGTGTTGAGGTTTTCATGTCAATCAGTGATTCTACCCTAAGCCCTAAATAACTTGTAAGTTTGCTAGACGGGTTTTTAATTTTTATCCTCAGGGTGTCACTACGTTATATGGGTTTAAATAGAGTTTTACACTAACCCTCAAGATAATAATACATGGGAAACATATAAAAGCAGTGAACACACATGTCCTTAAATCTAGGAGAGCCTAAACTAAGTGCTTGTGGTGCAACCTACACATGCAAGTTACAACGAACAAAAAGTATGTACAAATAAAGAAGGAATTAATGAATGATTGGAATCCAACCACCCACTAATCCACTCCCCCATGATTGCTCTTCATTCATGGAACCCATGTCTGAAATTTCATTGGAGTGAATCTCCCAAAAATTAGAATTTAAAGTAATAGTAATTTTAAGATATTTCAAAATACCTAAAAAGACATACATATAAATTTTGAAAAAAATAACCTATTTCAAAATAAATCAATCCATAGTACAAATATAGAGAGATCCACGGCCGACCCGATCGAAGTTTTAAAATGATTTAAAAATAATTTTTTATTTTAAAATAATTATTATAATAATTATTCAAATAATAGTAAAATACTCAAATAATAATAATAATATAATTATTAATACTATAGTTAAAATAAAAATATTATGATAAAATAGTTAAAATAATATTAAAAAAAAAAGCATTTTGTACTTTTTTAAAATAATTTAAAATTTTCATATCATTTTTTTTTAAAAAAAATTTTGGCAAGTAGAGAATAAAAATACGATCAAAACGAGGTATTGTACTTCAAAATAAGATCAAAAATGCATTTTCTATAATTTTTTAAAGTTTAATGAATTAAAAAATAAATTTTTTATTTAAAAAAATGGCAGCTGGACACGTGATGTGCTTACTCGTGGCGGCGGCAGTCAAACTGTGGGACACGTGGCGTACAGCTGGACAGGTGATGTGCTTACACATGGCGGCGGCGGTCAAAACACGGTGACGGCTGTCGGTGCGCCACGTGTAATGCTCGGATTGGATTTTGGAACCGCGGGGGCGGCGCAATCATTATCTGCAATGATTGCGGGTTGATTACGGTGGCGGTCAACACTTGACCACGTAGACAACCACTCAGGGCCGTCCGATTTCGTGAGGTTTGAAATGGACAGCTCTGATTGAATCGGACGCCGGATCCGTCAGTCTACTCGGCCTCGCGGTTCAAACGAGACAGCGGCATGGCTGGATCCACGCCGTCGATCATAGAATCAACGGCTCAGATTTCGCATGCAGAAACCTAGGGCAAACCGGAAAAGCTAGGGTGTATTTCATCTCGTTCTCGCAAACGAGACGATCAAACTCAATGAAATTTTTGAGATTCATAAATGAAGAGCATTCTTGGGGGACTAAAATCGCGTTCGAAAATGCATTGTACAAGAAGTTATTTAGGTCTAAGTGTTCTAGACTTGGGTTTGCGATATACCTCGATCCACACGATGGATTCAGTCATTCTTGGGCTCGTTGGACTCGTGGACTCTTCAGGAACAAATTCCTAGTTGACTTCAAACTCTGAATCTTCCTCGATCGGCAAGATGAAGCCTTGGAAGGAATTTTGGCCTCTGGTCGCCGGAAGATCGTCGGCGGCGGCTCGAGCTCGTCAGATTTTGGTTGGGAAAGGTGGTAGAGGCCTACAGAAAATCTCACATAAAATCTCAGATCGTTTTGAGACTTAGTGCCTGAGAATTTTGGAAAAAGATCATTTAATCCACTTAATTTTCCTATTTAAACTCCTAAACCTAAGGGGGATGGCTAGGATTGCATCAATATAGAATTAGGAGGGAAAATAGGTTGAAAACCACAAGATTTTGAATTCCAAAATGTTTGGAGGATTTTAATCCCTTGAATTAGCCTTTAATTCCAATTAAATGGGCTAATTTTGAACAATTTAGGGCTTGGGTTGACCAAGTCAATGGCTGACCTAGTCAAGGGAATTAAGCCATGATATGGATCAGATTTGATTTCAAATGGATTTGGGCTCTTAATGGGCCTAATTGGTCAAAATTGACCCATTAGGACTTGGGTTGACCAAGTCAAAGGTTGACTTGGTCAACTCAGTCCACCATGCCCAAGGGTTTGACAAAATCAAGGTCAACATACGGACCCCCAACAGGAGCAGCGAACAACTAGTGAACTGCTCGTGTTGGCGTTGATCGACTATGCCACAGAAAGTAGAGTGAAAATCATAAGTGAAAGAATATCAGAAAGATGGTGGAAAAAGTAGGAGACTCTTCTCCTGGCCTTACCCCATAATGAGGGCAAAGCCTATGAAAGAAGAAGAAGAAGCAGCAGTGAACAAGTCAAGTATCACCAAAATGGTGAACTGGTAGTAGGGCCTTCTCCTGGCCTTACCCTTCGACAAGAGTAGAGCCAAGGATATAATCAACAGTAAAGACCACCTAAAAAGATAAAAATAAGGTAAGGGGTTTCTGCCATAACCTTGCCCTATGGAGAGGGCAGAGCAAAAAGGAGAATCAAAAGTATAGGCACCACTAGGGTGGAAAAGGTAAAGAAATTCTCTCCTAGCCTTGCCCTATAGTGAGGGCAGAGCCAAAAAGAGAATCAAGGGTAAAGATCACCCCAGGGTGAAAAAGGTAGAGAGATTCTCCTTTGGCCTTACCATGTAGTAAGGGTAGAGCCAAGAGAAGAACCAAAAGTAAAGTAGTAACAACATACCGACTATCTATCTGACTATATCAAATCAGCAAAATAGAAGGTGAAAGGGTCTCATATCCTCCTGCCTATCTCTGAATAGTGGATCGGGGTGACTCAGTATCTTTCTGACCAAATCAAGTCAGCAAACAAAGGAATCACGAAACCTGGTATCTACCTAATCAGAACAAGACACTCAGGAAGAAAGGTGGCGAGGAGTTCCTGACAGGTGCTCTATCAGGCCCTCTCTACCAAGTAAGTCAAACCAGCTTCCTGTCTATTCATTTCAAACAGCAGGATAGAAGGTGAAAGAGGTCCCATCTCCTCATGTTCATCTTAGAATAGTGGATTAGGGTGACTCAATATTTGTCTGATTAACTCAAGACAGTAAATAAAAGTCATGAAATTTGGTGCCTGTTTGATCAGAACAGGACTCTCCGGGAAGGAGTTGAGGAGTTCCTGCCAGGTGCTCTGTTAGGCTCTCTCTACCAAATAAATCCAACTATCTGTCTGACCGTATTGAAATAGCATAGTAGAAGGTGAAAAGATCCTGCCCCTCCTGCTCATCTCAGAACAGCGGATTGGGGAGACTCGATACTTCTGTCTGACCTCAGCAAAAATAAAGAAGACATGAAATGGAAGCATGCTTCATCTTATACAGGACATCAAGAGTAAAAGGTCGTTGAGGAAGGCCTCCCAGGGACACTATCAGGCTCGTTCAACTGGTAAGTAAAAATAACTACCTGCCTGCCCGTATCCGTGCAGCAGGGTAGAAGGTGGAAAGGATCCCGCCCCTCCTGCTCTTTTCAGAATAGTGGATTGGGGTGGCCATTAGCTCTGCCTGATCCCAGCAAGAATCTCATGAACCATGAAATGGAAGCCTGCTTAGTCTTTTACAGGACATCCGTGGTAAAAAGGGGTGTTGAGGAATTATGCCTCCCAGGAACTCTGTCGGACTTACTCAATAAGGTAAGTAAAACCAACTACCTGTCTGGCTATATCTGGGCAGCAGGGTAAAAGGTGAAAAGGATCCCACCCCTCCTGCTCCTTTCGGAGCAGTGGATTGGGGTGGCCACTACTTTTGCCTTACTTCAGCAAGAAGCTCATGAACCACGAAAAGGAAGCCTGCTTAGTCTTTTATAGGACATCCAAGGTAAAAAGGGGTGTTGAGGAATTACGCCTCCCAAGGAATCTGTCGAGCTCACTCAACGAGGTAAGTAGGACCAACTACCAGTCTGACCGTATCTTGACAGCAGGGTAGAATGTAAAAAGATCTCGCCCCTCCTGCTCCTTTCATAATAGTGGATTGGGGTGGCCACTACTTCTGCCTGACCTTAGCAAGAAGCTCATGAACCACGAAATGGAAGCTTGCTTAGACTTTTACAGGATATCCGGGGTAAAAAGGGGTGTTGAGGAATTATGCCTCCTAGGGACTCTGTCGGGCTCACTCAATAAGGTAAGTAAAACCAACCACCTGTCTGGTCATTTCTGGGCAGCAGGGTAGAAGGTGAAAAGGATCCCGCCCCTCTTGCTCCTTTTGGAGCAGTGGATTGGGGTGGCCACTACTTCTACCTGTTCTCAGCAAGAAGCTCATGAACCACGAAATGGAAGCTTGGTTAGTCTTTAATAGGACATCCGAAGTAAAGAGAGGTGGTAAGGGACACCTTCCAGGTGCTCTGGTAAGGCTTCACTTTAACCAAGTAAGCTTCAACATTTGCTCCACCGGATTGGTCTTACAGATGAAGAAGGGCTCAAAACCCACTCAGTCATTTCAACTGAGTAAAAAAAAAGTCAAGCTCTGATGCCTGCCTGATCATAATAGGATAATAAAAAAAGTGGCGAGGAGTACCGGCCAGGTGCTCTGGCAGGTCCTCTCTACCAAGTAATACCAACTACCTGTCTGTTCATTTCAAACAGCAGTATAGGAGGTAAAATTCACCTCAACATCAGCCTGATACAGATCTGTGTTGGGATGCGAGGGAGAAAGTAGTAAGTAAATGAGGTAATTTTAAGGGTAGATCCCCCCAGGAAACCCTTTCTACCACTCTGGTAACTGTTTGGTATAGGACAAATCATCGTGGCCATGAGTATCAAAATGCTATCAGGATCTCCTAAAGAACTCTAATCATATACAAAAGAGAAGGAGGACATCAGAATGACATCTCCCAAACAAAGCTGGAAGAGATACACCCTCAGTAGAGTGTGCAAAGGGGAAATCTCATTCCAACAAAGCCAAAGGAATTGAAGTAGCGAGGGTGAACGTCTACTACAGAAGGTAGGACTAAGCCTAGTAAAATTAACCCCCCAAGGGGGCTACAGTGGTAAACCCATACTAACTGATGGGGACTCTGTAAGAAGTAGAAATAATATCAAAACATCCAAAGGACCTCTCCAGCAGCTAGGAGTCGGATCTAATTGGGGAAACAAGTAGTCAAAGACTAGGAAGAGCTGACTCTCTATTAGAGAATCAAAGCTCTAGAAAAAGGTGATGGTAGCATCTAAGGCATGATGCTCCATATCACTAGGTAGGAGAAAAAGAGTCTAAGTAGCGAGAGAGCACCCTCTCCACTAAGGGCAACAACTCTGTATAAGCAAAATCTCACAGTGGTAACACCCACACAAACTAGTGGGACCCTGTGGGAAGTGAAAGTGGCACAACTACATTCATAGGACTACTCTGGCAGCTCAAAGTAGTGCATGAATTGTAGGTAGACTGCCAAAAGAGGGTAGAAGAGGATTGGTCCTTCATCGAAAAGACCCAAACCCACAAAGTAGTGATATACTTTTTTTTTTTTTTTTTTTTTATGTGAATGGTTTTGGTAACCCAAATTATGTCCGCCACATGAACAGAACTGGGAAATTTGTGCTTTTGGAGAGTTTTACCGGGTTCCTCCTGTAACAAGGGCAACCGGTTTTTTTCTATTAAGAGCTCCCCTCCTTTATCACACAAACTTTTAAATTGGGGGTAGCGGAAGGTTTTGATAACCCAGACCACATTCACCTCATGTGAACGAACTGGGGAGAACAATCATATTGAAATTGATGTACAAATGAAATCAACATCAGGATAGAGGATCAATACTACCATATTTGACTAGCATGGGATGGTATGGACCCTGTATCTTATCTCAAAAAGAGTCTAAATCAATGACTCTAGCATCCTTGATCACATTCAACTCATATGAATGGACTAGGGGCTATATCTATCAAATCAAAATTGATATGAAGAAGAAACTCAAGTAGGGATAGTGGATCTCCATCATTATACCTGACTGCCATAGGGTGGTGTTGACCCAGTATCACATCTCAAAAACTAAACTCAAATTATTGGTTTTGATATCCTAGACCACACCTAGGGTGGCAAGTGAAACTGGGGGACTAAACCCTATAAAGGGGAGAATATACTAAAAATTCTATGCGATGGCACCAACGTGATTGGTGCACACAGACAAAAGTACAAAACATCCCTACGGCGTATTAGTGTATCACCTCTAAGGATAGCCTTATACTCTTCTAAGCAACGTCGCGTGGTAGAGGATAAATCATCGTCGCCACACAGACAGCTGAAAAGTAAGGGGGTCATTCTAGGAGTTACATATACAGAGGGATATCTACAGGCGGTAGGGAGGCTCCCCTGTGAAGTACTAGACTCAGGCATAGTACTTTTTTAAGTATTGCCCGTTGATGACAGGCATTGGGTGAACGCCATTTGCATCAACAAGTAGGTAGGAACCACCTTCGTAAATATGCTCTACAGCAAAGGGGCCTTCCCAAATAGGCTCAAACTTACCACCTCGCCGACGGTGCGAGATGACAGGCCTATACAAAATAAAAACTAACTCGCCTACCCGAAAACACGGGGTCTAATAAGGCGCTCGTAGTGTCGTGCCATTCGGGCCTGGCATAGCTTAAGGCATTAATAAGCTCGTAAGAAAATCTCATCTAAACTGTCAAGCTCTTCTAACCTTAGTCGGATATTACCTTCATCAGATAGATTGTAACTAACTGCTACACGCAGTGAGGGGAGCTTGACCTCAAATGGGAAGATCACTTCAGCCCCAAAGCTAAAGAATATGGGTGGACTGAGTAGGAGTACGTTAGGTAGTCCTATATGCCCATAATGCTTCAGGTAACTTATCATGTCATTTTTATTATTTGCAACAAGTATTTTTCTTATTAGTTGCATAAGAGTCTTATTAAATGTCTCTACCAATCCATTGTCTTTAGGGTAGTAAATCAAGGAGTATCGTCAATTGATGTTATGGTGGCGGGCAAATCTGGCAATTTTGGTGTTTCTAAAGGACGGGCCGTTATCTGAGATTATACAGCACGGAACACCAAAGCGATAAATAATGTTATCGCGAAAGAATCGCATCACATCTTCTGATTTAACTTCCTTAAGTGGGACAGCTTCTGCCCACTTAGAGAAGTAATCAGTGGCAGCTAAGATAAACCTATGACCCTTAGAGGAAGGAGGGTTTATAGGACCCACCACATCCGTGCCCCAGCCCTCAAATGGCCAAGAAGAAATAGTAGGGTGCAACGGATTAGGGGGTTGGTGAATCATCATGTCATAAATCTGGCACTGGTGGCACCTCTTAGTATGCTCCATACAATCGTGGATCATAGTCGGCCAGTAGTAGCCAAGGAGTTTAATTCTGCCTTTTATTTTAGATCTAAATTGATGGGCACCACAAAGCCCTTCATATATCTCACTCGTGACTCTGCTAGCCTCTTCTTTACTGAGGCATCTCAACCACATTTGGTAAAAAGAGCGTCAATACAAATTTTCATTTACATGGGCAAATGATAAGGCTCTCTTTCTGATTTGAGAAGCGAGAGACTTATCATCTGGAAGCCTATCATGCTTTAAATATTTTATGAAGGGCTCTCTCTAATCTGACTCCTCAACAACATTAAATATTGTGAGGGTCTGATTGGGAGAAGACTAGTCTGCGGGGCACAGAGCTTGACGATACTGGACATTAATAGACATGGGATTTCCAGTAGGGTCAGCTAATTCTTTTGCTAATTTGGCCAATCCATCTGCTTTTCTATTTTCAGATCTAGGGACCTTGGCCAAATTCACTTCTGATATTAAGTACAGGAGCTCCATTGCTTTGTTATGATATGGAATGAGCTCAGGCTTAAGTACTTTGTAGACTCCAATTACTTGATCGATTATCAGTTGCGAGTCTCCAAAGATCTTTACTCGCATAAGACCCATCTAAATGGCCAACTCTAGCCCCAAAATTAGAGCTTCGTACTCAGCTTCATTATTAGTACGAGATTCTGATAAGCTATAGAAGTACCGTAGAGTATGACCCTTAGGAGACACAAAAATCAGGCCTAATCCTACCCTAATTGTTGGAGTTTCATTTGGACTTAAAGCTTTAACGGATGATGCCCCATCAAAGTAAAACTCTTAAGTATGGGACTCTAGTTCATCCACACTCAAGATTAATTCATCAGGTAGATCATCATTGAGTTGTGAATTAACATGGATCGGGTGATCGGCCAGAAAGTCAGCCAGAGTCTATCCTTTGATAGCTCTCTAGTGAACAAAAGTAATATCAAATTGTAGTAGTATCATAGACTATCGAGCTAGACGACCTGAAATGGTCGGACAGGTCATCAAGTACTGCAATGGGTTGACTCGAGAGATCAGATTAATCTTACGTGATAGCATATAATGCCTAAGCTTCTATGCTGCGAAGATTAAGGCTAAACATTACTCTTCTATCGCTGGGTACTTAAGCTCTGCAGGTATCAGTCGCCTGCTGAGGTAGTACAAGACATTCTCCTTGCCTTCCTCATTCTCTTGAGCCAATAATGCACCTAAGGACTCATCCAGGGCCGTAGTGTAGAGAATCAACGGCCTACCTGGGATAAGCGCAGCTAAAACTGGGGGGTTCATCAGGTAGCACTTTATACTCTCAAAGGCCTTCTAACAACTCACATTCTAGTAGAATCGGGCATCCTTCTTCACTAGTGCAGAGAAGGGATGACACCTACCAGAAAGATTGGAGATAAAACTCCACAAGAAAGAGAGTTTACCCTTGAAGGACCTCAACTGGGTAAGACTCTTAGGGGGTTTTAAATCTACTATCAGTTTAATCATAGATTGGTCTATCTCAATGCCATGGTATCGAACTATAAACCCTAAGAACTTTCCTACACTAACTCCAAATGTGCATTTTAAAGGATTCATCTTTAAATCAAACTTGCGCAGGCGTTCAAAAATGATTCGCAGATCTCTAAGTTGATCTCCACGGACCTTGCTTTTGACAACCAAATCATCCATATAGCATTCAACTTGCTCATGTATCATCTCATCGAATATGATAGTCATGGCACGTTGATAGGTGATCCCGTCATTCTTGAGAGAGAAGGGCATCACCTTGTAACAAAAGACACCTATAAGTGTCCGGAATGCAGTAAATTTCTAATCCTCGGGATCCATCTTTATCTGATTATAACCAGATGAACCATTCATGAATGAGAAGATGTTATGGGATGATGCTATATCCACCATAAGCTCAGGAATGGGGAGAGAAAAATCATCCTTAGAACATGCCTTGTTCAAATCACGAAAGTTGATATAGACTCGTATCTGTCTGCTCTTCTTCCGGACTGGAACAATATTGACAAGCTAAGTGGGGTACTTCTCTTCCCTAATGAAACTAGTTTCTATAAGCTTCTTAGTTTCAGTGATCACTTGTTATTCAATCTCCAACCTCATTCTACGAGGTGCTTGTTTAACAGGGACTACATCAGGCTTATTGGCTAACTTATGGACTGCTACCTCTGGATTTAGACCAGGCATCTCGGTATAGTTCCAGGAAAAATAGTCTCTAAACTCTGATAATAATTCGATGTATTCTTGAGCCTCTGAATCAAACAGTAGGGCACTATGGAAAATAGGTCTAGGATTTGACTCAGTGCCTAAGTTTACCTCACATAGTTCGTCCATGGCTGAAGTGATGCCATCCTTGAACTCTTATGAAGCATCAAGTATTCTATCTTCCTCAATATCCGAGTCTTCTTCGCCGGTAAGAGAAACAACCAGATAAGTGTGGAAAATGGCACGAATGTTGGCATTACTGGACAGATTTAATCTCATGTAACCTGCGCCTCCTAGACCTTGGGGGAAATCTATCCGCCAGACTCGGGCCTACTGTAGAGCTTGTTCGTCGGGCCAGGTGGAACGAAGGAGACCCCGCTCAACAAAGCACTCAACTATAGGTGAAAAGTAACGAGGTGCACTCCTGACCTCTATATCCATAGCAGTCTCCTCTAGATCCTAGCTCACAAGACCCAGTGGTGCACCTATACTACGGGGTACAGAGGAACATTCCCTAGGTCGGGCTTGCCCAAATGTATCATACATGTAAGATATGGGGTTGTGACAACCCAATATTAGGCTACCGTCGTCAACTATAAGAGTGTTAGAAGATCTTTGACCGAAATCCCCAACTCCTATCCTACATATCTGATGGGGGGAAGGTTGTATGGTAATAGTCTGACGCCGAAAGTCCTCTTCCTTGTCTGAGCTAATATCAATAACCAATCCACCTTCAGGTATCAAATGGCTACGAAAAGTAGGCAGTGAATCATAACCAGCGGAATAGGGAGGTGGTGAAGTGACTGGACGCTGAAGGATATCGATCATTTCATCGTCAGAAGAGTAGGACTCTATAGTCAAATAAGAAGTGTAAAGGTTAGGGGGAGGAGGTGTGCGAGTGTCGTGATTCCGCGGCTCGTGCATCGTAACTCTTCCTCTCCCTCTACCTCTCCTACCTCTACTAGGGGGAACATCGTGCCTCACTGCTAACTGAGAGGGATCTTTATCAGAATGGGCAGTGAAAACACCTGGCTCAATACTAACCTGTGATGGACCCTATACTGACGATTGTATAAGACCCTATGCAGATGGTTGCATATGACTATGTACAACAGTAGCAGGTATCACTGGTGACTGAGCAGGTGGAGCTCTATGAGTCTTCCGAGGTACATAGTACTCGGTGTTGTCATACATAGAGATCTCATGCACGAAAAAGGGCTGGGTATCTCCAGGAATGGTATACTCAACATCATTCCTCAGGAACTTCATACATTGGTGCAAGGTGGAGGGCACCATTCTATACTCATGAATCCAAGGCCTTCCTAAGAGAGCCTTGTATGAAGTATCAGCCTCAATCACATGGAACTTGGCCTCAGTTAGAAAATTTCCAAATTTCAGAGGCAGGGTGATAGACCCTAGAGCTCGCTGGCCTTGGTCATTGAAGCCTTTCAACATAAACTTATCGAAAGTGGGCTTCAAATGATCTAGAGAGAGGCTCTTTAAAGTTTCATGTGTTAGTTTGTTTACTGAAGCCCCTTGGTCTATAAGGATCCTGTTCAACTCATAACCATTGACTTCAACAGTGACATATAAGGGATAATTATACTCAGTTGTCCCCAAAAGAAAATCATGACTAGAGAAGGTGATGCATGACGTGTTGTATAAATGTCATGCCTCATCAGTGGGGTCGGAAGCAAAGAAGGCTTGATAGGACTCTAGTTCAAGTAGGGCTTTTACCAGTATCTCTCTCAAGTCAGGTGACAACATCAAAGCGTCATAGAAACTAAGAAGGGAAGGAATTTTTCTTAGATGAGCCAACACATTGTAATCAACCTCCAGCTGAGGGCCTTTCCCTTTCTCCTTAGGTTGCTCCTGAGAGGGAGGGATAGAGTCATCCTGATGGGTAATGATATTTTTATCTTTTGTATTCTTAGCCAACCTAGGTGGAAGGACCTTCCCTGAACGCAGTTGAACTTTCTATATTAAGTCATCCTCAATAGGAGATTCCTCTGGTGGTGGTAGGTGTTGGTTCTAATGAAAGTACTTGGAGTGGGTTCTCGGATTCGTCTTCCGAATCCATATAACATCCACCCTATGGTATCACAAAGACTAATTCATCTTCATACTCAGACTCAGACTCTTCACTAGGATCATTCATATCATAAGATTCATGTAAAGCATGAAAAGACTGAGTGCTAGAAGAAGCAGAAGTAGAACTAGAAGTAAAAGCAGTAGGAAAAAAAGTAGAACCCCAGAAGTAGCCAGAATCACCTTCTTCTATTATTTCTTCATCAAATGAAGGGAGAACAAAGTCCTTCAGTGTAAGTACTGGAAGGAACCCTGTCTTCCCCTTAGAAGTTACAACAAATTTTTCTCTTTCATACATTTTCTTATTACATAGAGCAGAAGAAGGAGAAATGTGCTCAGTAGGTATTACAACAGAAAGAGAAGAAGAAGAAGAAGGTACAAGTGGTTGTAACTCTAGTGGCAACTGTCGACTTAGCCTGTGGTGGCCTCCTCTCAACTGCCTCTATACTCTAAACTGCACGGTCTATCATCCTCCTGGTCTTCTTGGAGAGTGCTAACTGCCACTCTCCCTCAAAACTCTGGGGTAAACTGCCACTACTGCCTAGACTATCGCTCTGACTGGGACTGTGGCTGGGACTTAAAACCATCTGAACTGTCTTAGGGCCCTTGCCCTTATGCTGTACTAGGTCACTATCCTGGAGGTGTATCTATCCTATAGCCATCAACCTCTCAACTCAGTCCTTGATGACGTAGCAATCCTCTAACACATGCCCAATATATATGTGGTAAGGACAATAGAGTGGGTGCTCAGTCTGACCCTTTTCCTCCACTCTATTGTTGATGGGGAAAGTTAAAATATTATTCTTAGTAAGAAATTTAAAAATCTTTATTACAAACTCTCTTTTAAAGGGATATTCCTTACTAAGCTTCTCCTATAGGTACTGCTGACTCTCTGGAGTCCTACGGGATATCCTGGGATGTATCGCTGGCTAACTAGCTGAGTGTGACTAACTAGCTGAGCATGACTGCTGTGGAGGTGCTGAACTAACTAAGGGCCTCTTGCTCATATCTGCTAGTCCCTGAGTACTGTGTACTTCCCCTCTCCTGGGTAGAGGTGCCCCTGAAAAAATCCTGCAACTGAGGTCTGCGCGAAGGCTGACTCTCAGCCTTAGGAGGGACTGCATCGGGTATGCTGTCCTGTAGGTTGGTGACCTTGGTCAAAAGCTTCTGAAAGGTTCGTATGGTGAAACCTTTCAGATATGGAGAAATGGGATCATCTATGTTCTTCAAAAGGATCTCAACTGCATGTTGCTCCTATAGCTGTGGCTCACATTGCAAACTGAGGTTCCTCCATCTGACTATGTAATCTATGAGTGACTCTCTAAGCTGCTCTCTGGTGATTACTAGCTCCCTAACTGTAACCCGGTGCTCTATGCTGACAAACCTCTGTATAAAAAGCTGCTCCAGCTCTACAAAAGTCCTGACTGAGTCATTGGGGAGGTCGGCGTACTAGGAAAACGCCTCCCCCGCCAAGCTGCTAATGAACAACCTCAACATCAACGGATCACTCCCTCCTATATTGCAAGATATGGCCCGGTACTGAGCCACATGCTGCATCGGGTTCCCAAACCCGTCAATCACTCTGAACCTAGGAGGGATTAAACCAGGAGGGTAGTGCTCCTGCTCATACTCTACCGGGTAAGGACGTCCTCTGCTAACTGACTCTCAAGTCTTCCTGTAGGAAATGGTCTGCTCTACCTTCTGGGCAAACTGATCCTGAAGCTGACCCGCTGACAACTGAGCTGGATGACTCTAAATAACTGAAGGTGCTGTAGGAACTACTCTTTGGACCCTGTCCACTCTCAGGGGGTCTAGTGTAACTGGAGACACAACTGGCTGATCTCTAGAAGTACTGGCAGTGGCTACACTTGCCACTTGGGGCATCGCCCCCAAAGCTGTCAACTGTGCTGTCATGGCTGTCATAGCTCTGGCCATCTCTACCATCTGTGCCTGAAGGTTCAGGATTGTAGCATCCGTATCAACTGATATCAAAGCTGTCAACTGTGCTGTCATGGCTGTCATAGCTCTGGCCATCTCTACCATCTGTGCCTGAAGGTTCAGGATAGTAGCATCCGTATCAACTGATATGGGAGGTCCACCCACCTTAGGCTCTCCCTGCTCATCCTGGTCCTTGCGCTCTCTCTCATCCGAGTGACCTTTATGGGTAACCACACAAACCCGGTGTACTGGCATATCCTCATCGAAATCCACTAGTGTATCATCATCGTCTAAAAAGGATCGCCGCATCACCTCTATGTACGGACTCATAGGAGAGGTGATCCTATAA
Source organism: Dendrobium catenatum (assembly GCF_001605985.2). Classification (NCBI taxonomy): domain Eukaryota; kingdom Viridiplantae; phylum Streptophyta; class Magnoliopsida; order Asparagales; family Orchidaceae; genus Dendrobium; species Dendrobium catenatum. The sequence goes on along the minus strand of NW_021319346.1, from coordinate 38,325 downwards.
GTGCTAGGGGCTAACTCTATCTCAATCCGTATTAACGATCTGACGGGGGTAGGTACTGAACCATCATCTACCTCATCTGGCTGCTCTGCCTCTGACAACTATTCTGTCTCAACTGCCGGAACTGGGTGGACAGGGGTGTCTACCTGTTGACGCCTCTAAACCCACCTCCTATGGTGGGGCTCTGTACTGACAACTGGCTGCTCTGGGGATACCACTGTTGAACTCATCTGAGGCCGGGCAGGCTCCTGCTGCTGTCTCCATCCTCAACAATGTGGGTGTTGTCCTATCATATGAGCAACTACCGGCAGCCTAATTATTGGAACTGCAGGCGGCTGAGGTGTCTGCCCCCTCTACCAACTATAAAGTCCCCTCACAGTCTGCCTTTATAATTGGAAAGTCGCCTGAGAAATCTGTCAGAGTATCTTCTCCCGACTGACAAGTCCCCTACCAAGAAATAGGCGAACGATGTGTCGAATCCTTTGAGTGAGGGATCGAACACCAGCGTCCCTAGGGACCCTAGCCCGGGGTAACGTAGTGGCAACAGGAGGGGCCTCCTTAATGCGGGCAATGTCCTTCTCATCCACACTATATGTCAGCGTGGAGAAGCATCCTTCCTCGAATGCCTCTATCATAGGAGCTACAATAACCTCTTGAGTAGGCACAACTGGAATTGGTTATGATCTCCGATGTCTAGGAGCCACCGTCCTCCGAACAAGCTTCTGGTGAGCTATCGCCTCAGCCATCTATTGTATCTCTGCCTCGAACGTAGCTAAATGTAACCTCCTATTCCTATTCATCCAGCCACTTCTCCTAAGGCCGGAGGTGGAGGTGGAAGGGACATCTGAACCCACCATCTAAGTGGCAGGGGGAACAGGGACTACTGGAAGTGCCGGGGTCTGCCTGACAGTCTCAATATGAGAAAGCCGAGCAAAAATAGAAACTCAGCCAGAAGAGGGCGAAGGCACCTCGGTCTGGGCACCCCTTTTCATAGTGGAAGTGGTAGGGGAGACCCGAATGCGAGGTACATCCGGAAGAACAGCGGGAGTAACAACAGCAGCAAATTTCCAACGCTAAGGGGCCGGAGCAACCTGTACAACAGGAGCGACAGGCGCAGGTTGCCTGGCCACTAGACGAACAGGTGGAACAATTGCTGCAGGCTGCCGGCACTGAGGGGCCGGAGCAACCTGCGCAACAGGAACGGTAAGCACTGGACGCCTAGCCTTAAGTCGAACTGGTGGAACGGGGAGTGGCCTAGGAACTGGTCACCTAGCCACAGGGCGCACAGGCTGCACAAATACAGGAACGGGATGAGCAGGTGCCCGGGCTGTCCGCCGAGCAGCTGGTTGTCCGAACGGGCGCATGGCTGCGAGTCCTCTTCTATGAGGAGGAGAGAATGTAGAAGTCTCCGCCGGGGTCAGCCCGCCAAGAGTGACGAAGGCTGAGTCCGTGAAGGAACCAAAAGTGATCCCTCTAGCGTGCAGATTGGCAAGTAGGGACTCAGGGAGAGTCATCCGCGCATCCGAACCAAAACTGAAAGTTACAAACGGAACAAAGGAAGCCATGGCACTGCTGCCAAGAAAAAAAATTTTGAAAATTTGTTTAGAATTGAAATCACAAAAGAATGAAGGATTTGATAAAGATTTGATAAAGATTGATAAGGGATGGAATAGCCTGTAAGGCTCGAAAGAAGTAGAATAGGAGAAACCCTAGCTAAAGGGAAAGGAACCTAACTAAGAAAGGGACGGACCTAATATAAGGAGTACCAATCCAAGAATACACACCAGAAAATATAATATATAATCCAAAGATTGGGAGAGAAACTGGTCCCACCGTGGTCGCTAGAAATCTGTGGACCTCCGAAAGAGAATCGCTCGTGGTACGAACACAGACGGTACGACCACACTATCCCATAGGACAAAATGATTGTTGGCCTCTACACTCGACACGAACAGGTTGATGAAAAGGCAGATTGGATCGTGCATACGACTAACCATTGAGGATAGAGGCTGTCGCCAACACAACCCGATGGGTAGTAATATACACGACCTAATCACGGGTTTCTCCCACCTGATACAATAGTTCGAATGGGGTTTAGTTAATATGGGACTGAGTTTTCCACGGGCGTAAGCCCCCGTGGTTACTTACATCCCAAGTCGGAGCCCGAGAAAACTTTTGATTAAGGATAATATATTATCCTCTCCTAAAGTGGGATTAACACAAGGGTATAGACTAAGAAGTCCTACTCAAAAGGAAGAAATGTCCAAAAAGGCTCAGTCAACATGCGTGGCTCATACCAGCATTCGGAGGCTCTAGGGTACTAATGAGAAACTGTGAAAAGAAAATCAAGCACACAATCACATGCGTGAGAGAAGAGATGGAGGTGGCGTCATCCTGTGACATGGATAAGTAGGATTTATAGTTCCTGAAAGGAAGGGACCTACTTAATATTTAAGGAATATTATGAGACCAAATGTAGTAGCCTCGAATACTAAATCTAGGCTGGGCTTAGTGTTATACGAAACACTAAGACCCGTGTCTTAGCTATTGCAGTGCAAAACTTAAACTTACCTCAGTCTGGATTAGGGAGCCAACTAACCACCTAATTACTTTAAAACCATGCTATCAAGTCAGTTTTGAAAGATGGGTGGGTGGTATAGTTCTTTGGAAATAGAACCGATATCTAAAGAATTTCCTAAGTGGTCCTAAACTTATGTGGGTCAGATGCTCATAGCTAATGCAATTATATTTTATTTAGTTGGTTACTAATGCAATGTATGATAGTTGAAATATCAGCTCATGAATGCTATAGAATTTTTAAAACAAGCTTATAGAAAATATTTTTTTTTTTAAAAGATTGGGTAGGTCCGGCACTTCATCCTCATATGCCAGATTATCTGGACTCTACCCATAGGCAGGAAGATGTCTTATAGCAAGGAAAGAAGAATGTAGTAATATGCATGCGACCCTGGACGGTTCTGGCAATTTCCTAGGTTCGTTAAGTTTCTAAATTATTTAAAACTTAAATATTAAATTTTGGTTATGAGCAGAAAAATTTTTATAGTCCTTAGAGAGCCTAACGGAATCCAGGCGAAAATAAAAGCGACATGCAGAAAATGAAATCAAAGAAAATTAGGCAATTTCTACTGCGCAATCATGTAAACATATCAATATAAATCCAAAAATAATCAACTAAATGGCCATAGGCAAATTGTCCTTATTACAACCCAGATATGCAGGAAATAAAGTGGCCGGACACCACTTCCAATAACCCGGACTTCTAAGCTTATGACAGACACAAATGACTTTGAGTGGGATATTAGTCTTCAGTCTTCTGGGTGTCTCCTTTTCCTTGGATTCCTTGGATCTCCCTCCTTAGACTCCTTGGATCTCTCCTCCTTTGACTCCTTGGAAATCTCCTCCTTAGACTCCTTGGATCTGTCGTGGCTTGAATATATAAATAAAGAGACAATTCTCCCCTTTGGGGATGATTGCCTTTTCTCTTTGGATATCTAAAGCCATCCAACTTGATCTTCCAAATGGAAGAAGACTTCCCTTTAGGGATGCCTTCTTCTTTTGTAATTCGGGTTAGATAAGAATATCCTCACTTAAAGACCATTTTCACAACTCTTTATAAATTATTACAAATATTACATCAAATGGAAATGAAAAATTCTAGACTCCCTGCATGATTATCCTAAAAAGTCACAAGCAGTTATATATATGAAAGTAAAAAAAAACTCAACCCATTGAAGCTGTGCCAAGCCATGCTCTTAATCATGAGGGCTAAGTAGCTCCACCTGTAGCAGTTATAATTATTTTTAGCTCTCATTTATTTAGGGGGGGCTGAGCAAGCACCTGCATAAGGCAATATTAGAAATTATAACGGTGCCCCCCTTTTATTAGCTTTGAGCATGGCCACCTGCACGGAAGAACATTATATATATATATATATATATATATATATATATATATA
>NW_021319346.1:13585-31545 GCF_001605985.2 Dendrobium catenatum | reverse complement strand
TTTAAGTAACTAAACTAATTAAAATAACTAAGATAAGATTTAATTATTAAAAATACATTTTTTATTCAAATAAATATAATAACAACAATAATAATAATAACTGTAAAAAAACACAAAATAGTAACAAAAAAAAGAGTTAACATAATATAATTATTAATACTATAGTTAAAATAAAAATATTATGATAAAATAATTAAAATAATATAAAAAAAGCATTTTGTACTATTTTTAAAATAATTTAAAATTTACAGATCATTTTTAAAAAAAAACATTTAGCATGTAGAGATTAAAAATACGATCAAAATGAGGTATTGCGCGTCAAAATCGGTTCAAAAATGAATTTTCTATGATTTGTTAAAGTTTTCTGAATTAAAAATAAATTTTTTATTAAAAAAAATGGCGGCTGGACACGTGTCGCGCTTACACGTGGCGGCGGCGGTAAAAATCGCAGGCGGCGGTGGTCAAACTGCAGGGCACATGCGGTACAACCACTGGCTGGCTCAAAACTCGGTGACGGCTTTCGGTGTGCCACGTGTCGTGCCCGGATTGGATCCCAGAACCACGGGGGTGGCACAATCATTGTCTGCAATGATTACGTGTTGATTACGGCGGTGGTCAACACTTGACCACGTAGGCAACCACTCAGGGCCGTCTGATTTCGCGCGAATTGAAATGGACTACTCTGATTGCATCGGACGCCAGATCCGTCCGTCTACTCAGCCTCATGGTTCAAACGAGATAGCGGGGTGGCTGGATCCACGCCGTCGATCATAGAATCGATGGCTCAGATCTCGCATGCGGAGACCTAGTGTATTTTATCTCGTTCTCGCAAACGAGATGATCAAACTCGATGAAATTTTAGATCTAAGATTCATAAATGAAGAGCATTCTTGGGGGACTAAAATTGTGTTTGAAAACACGTTGTACAGGAAGTTATTTAGGTCTAAGTGTTCTAGACTAGGGTTTGCGATATACCTCAATCCACATAGTGGATTCAGTCGTTCTTGGGGTCGTTGGATTCGTGGACTCCTTAGGAACAAATTCCTAGTTGACCTCGAACTCTGAATCTTCCTCGATCGGCGGGATGAAGCCTTGGAAGTAATTTTGGCCTCACACAAAATTTCAAAAACTCTCACACAAAATCTCAGACCATTTCGAGACTTGGTGCCATAGAATTTTGGAAAAAGATCCATTAATCCACTTAATTTCTCCTATTTAAACTCCTAAACCTAAAGGAGACGGCTAGGATTGCATCAAGTTGGAATTAGGAGAGAAAATAGGTTGAAAATCACAGGATTTTGAATTCCAAAATGTTTGGAGGCTTTTAATCCCATTAATTAGCCTTTAATTCCAATTAAGTGGGCTAATTTTGAACTATTTAGGGCTTGGGCTGACCAAGTCAATGGCTAACCTGATCAACCCAGTCAAAGGGGTTAAGGGGCAAGGGAATTAAGCCATGATATGGATCAGATTTGATTTCAAATGGATTTGGGCTCTTAATGGGCCTAATGGGTCAAAATTGATCCATTAGGACTTGGGTTGACCAAGTCAAAGGTTGACTTGGTCAACTCAGTCCACCATGCCCAGGGGTTTGACAAAATCAAGGTCAATAAGCACTTGGCAGGTACTCCTCGCCACACTTTTCTGATTGTCCTATTGTGATCAGGCAGGCATCAGAGCCTGACTCATTATTCACTCAGTTAAAATGTCTGAGTGGGTATTGAGCCCTTCTTCATTTTTAAGGCTGAGCTGGTTGAAAAGATGTTGAAGCTTACCTGGTTAAAGAGAACTTTGCCAGAGCACCTGGAAGGTGTCCCTTACCACCTCTCTTTACTTAGGATGTCTTGTTAAAGACTAAGCAGGCTTCCATTTCATGGCTCATGAGCTTCTTGCTGATGTCAGATATAAGTAATGGGTCACCCCAATTTACTATTCCTAAAGGATCAAGAGGAATGGGACCCTTTTTCACCTTCTACCCGCTGTCCAGATACGGTCAGCCTGGTAGTTGGTTTTACTTACCCATTGAGCGATCTCGATAGAGTCCCTGGGAGGCAATCCTAACCACCCCTTTACTCCGGATATCCCATAAAAGACTAACAGGCTTCCATTTCGTGGCTCATGAGCTTCTTGCTGAGGTCAGACATAAGTAGCGGGTCACCCCAATCTACTATTCTGAAAGGATCAGGAGGAGCGGGATCCTTTTCACCTTCTACCCCGTTGTCAAGATACGGTCAGATAGTTAGTTGGTCTTACTTACCCATTGAGCGAGCCCGACATAGTCCCTAGGAGGCAGTCCTCAACACCCCTTTACTCTGAATGTCCTATAAAAGACTAAGCATGCTTCCATTTCATGGATCATGAGCTTCTTGCTAAGGTTAGGTAAAAGTAGTGGGTCACCCTAATCCACTGTTTCGAAAGGAGTAGGAGGAGCAGGATCCTTTTCACCTTCTACCCTACTACCCATATACGATTAGACAGGTAATTGGTTTTACTTACCAAGTTGAGCGAGCCCGACAGAGTCCCTGGGAGGCCTTCCTCAACTCCTTTTTACTTCGGATGTCCTGTTAAAGACTAGAAAGGCTTCCATTTTGTGTCTTCTTTACTTTTGTTTAGGTCAGGCAGAAGTATTGAGTCACCCCAATCCATTATTTTGAGATGAGCAGGATGGGATGGAATCTGTTCACCTTCTACCCTACTATTTCGATACAGTCAGGCAGATAGTTGGCTTTACTTACTTGGTAGAGAGGGCCTGACAGAGCATCTGGCAGGAACTCTCGCCACCTTTTTTCCTGAGTGTCCTATTCTGATCAAACAGGCACCAGATTTTGTGATTCCTTTATTTATTGTTTCAATTTGGTCAGACAAATATTGAGTCACACCAATCCACTATTCTGAGGTGAGCAGGAGGAGACGGGATCCTTTCACCTTCTACCCCGCTGCTTTGATATAGTCAGGTAGGTAGCTGGTTTTACTTACTTGGTAGAGAAGGCCTGACATAGCACCTGTCAGGAACTCCTCTCCACCTTTCTCCTTGAGTATCATGTTCTCATCAAACAGGCACCAGATTTCATGATTTCTTTATTTGCTGACTCGATTTGGTCAGGAAAATACTGAGTCACCTCAATCCACTATTCTGGGATGAGTAGGAGGAGATGAGACCCCCTTCACCTTCTATTTTGTTGTTTCGATATGGTCAGGCAGATGGTCGGTCTACTTTTACTACTTTACTTTTGGTTCATTCTTTAGCTCTGCTCTCGCCATAGGGGAAGGCAAGGAGAGACAGCCCCCTTACTTTTTCACCCTTGTGGTGATCTTTATTTTTGGTTCTTTCTTTAGCTTTGCCCTCACCATAGGGCAAGGCAAGAAGAGACACCCCCTTTACTTTTTCACCCTTGTGGTGATTTCTACTTTTGGTTCTCTCTTCAGCTCTTCCCTCACTACAGGGTAAGGCTAAGAGAGAAATCCTTTACTTCTTTTCACCCTCGAGACTATCTTTACTTAAGTTCTTTCCTCGGCTCTACTCTTGTCGGAGGGTAAGGCCAGGAGAAAGCCCCACTACTAATTCACCATTTTGGTGATACCTTACTTGTGCACTGTTGCCCTTTTGTTCTCTTTTAGGCTCTGCCCTCGATATAGGGCAAGGCCAGGAGAAGGGTTCTCTACTTTTTCTTTCACCTCTTTGATACTATTTTATTCATGTTTTGCACTCTACTTTCTTTGGCATAGTCGGTCAACGCCAACACAAGCGATTCACTAGTTGTTCAACGTTCCTGTTGGGGGTTCATTTGTTGACCTTGATTTTTTTAAGCCCTTGGGTCCCATGGGCCAGACCAAGATCTTTGTGCTCAGACTCATGACCTGGGTCAACTTGGTTGACTAGGTCAACCCAGGTTGACCCAATTAGAATTAATGTGTTATTTTTAATCCAAATCAAATCTAATCTCATTCATGACCCAATCCACTCTTCCCTTGGGTCAATTTGGTTAGGTGGACCAAGTAAAACTTTGACTTGGTCAACCAGGGTCTTTATTTTGTCAAATTGAATTATTTAAATGGAATTAAATGCCCATTGAATGCCAAAATCAATTCCCTTGATTTTGAAATTAAAACCACGACCCCCTAGGCTCTTTTTCCCTCCTAAATCATTAGAGAATGGGTCTTGGCCATCCATGATAGGTTGGGGGCTTTAAATATCAAAAATTAGTCTATTTTGAGATGGAGTTCTTGATAAGAAAGGAGTTAATAACGCTTATATTCAAATCATTAAAGATATGTATGCAGGAGCTATTACTTGTGTTCAAACACAAGATGATTTGACCAAGTATTTCCCTATTTCAGTTGGTTTACATCAAGGATCAGCCGTAAGCCTATATATTTTTTTCATTAGCATGGATGTTCTCACTAGACATTTGCAAGAGGATGTACCTTGGTGTTTTCTTTTTGTTGATGATATTCTTCTTGTCTATAAGACTAGAGAGGGAGTTGAAGGTAAACTTGAATTATGGAGGTCAACCTTAGAGTCTAAAGATTTTCGTTTTAGTAGATCTAAAATGGAATATATGGAGTGTAATTTTTGTAGTAATAGACCTAGTGAGGGGATTGTGACTTTGGGTGATCAAGTCATTAATAAGAGTGTACTTTTTAGATATCTTGAATCTATTGTCCAGAGTGATGGTGAAATAGATGGGGATATTATCAACATAATTCAAGTTGGATGTTTGAAGTGGAGGAATGCATCAGACTTGTTGTGTGATAGAAAAGTGCACCTCAAACTTAAGGGAAAATTCTATAAGATGGTGGTGAGGCCTATAATGCTTTATGGTGCTGAATGTTGGCCATTAAAAGAGAAGCATAATACTAAATTAAGTGTGGCAGAGATGAGGATGCTTAGGTGGATCCGTGGATGAGTGGCTTTACCCTCAGAGATAGGATACGAAATGAGCATATACGTAAAAAGGTTGGAGTAGCTCCAGTAGAAGCTAAAATTAGAGAGAGTCACATTAGATGGTTTGGTCACATAAAACGATGGCCTTCCGATGATCTGGTTAAGAGGATAGAGGTATTAGATATGACTTATGTTAAGAAAGGTAGAGGCAGACCTAAAAAGTCTTGGTTAGAAAATATTAGGAATGACCTTTCTTTATTAGATTTAAATGAGAATTTGATTTTTAATAGGACACAGTGGTGGAAAAGGATTCACGTAGCCGACCCCACGTAGTGGGATAAAGGTTTGATGTTGTTGTTGTTGTTGTTGTCATATAAACAAACACATACTCATTTATTCATTTATATTCATGAATATGCTTATTTGTTGTTTCTCAAGTAGCTTGTTGACCTCATTTTTCATTCGAGTGCCATCGAGTGCATTCGATCAATTCGATTGAACCTCATCGAGTTCAATTCAATCTCGAATCAATCTGAATTGAGTCAAATTAGATTCGATCATGTTCAATCAAGCTCGAATAATTTGTTTTGAATGTGACAAGTTCAATTTGACCTAAATCGTCTTTAATTTGATTTAATCAAATCGATTGAACTTAACCCAATTCTAAATCAAGCCACTTTGAATCAAATCCATATCCAAACCTAACTCAAATCAGCCCAAATTAATCCAAAAGAAATTCCAATCTACTTTTGGCTTAATTTGAATCATTTCCTAAATTTGGTAATCGCATCGACGGCTCCGATTTCCCCAAAATCCGAAGTTGACCGTTGCTGCAGTATTTAATCGCGTGAGACCCAATTCTCTCTCTCTCTCTCTCTCTCTCTCTCTCTCTCTCTCTCTCTCTCTCTCTCGTTCTCCTCCCTCTCCGTTCCAAGACAAAAAAAAATCCCTTCTCCCCCTCTCGCTCTCATTCTCTCCCTTTCTCTAGTTTGGAAGGAGCCGAGGAAATCCTCGACTCCCTTGCTCCTTTGCTCCCTGTAGCTGTCCCTCATGGCCAGCTCTCCTGATCTCCCTCCTCTGGAACTCGTCTGGTACTCAGGATTCAACCAGTACCCGACGGTTCCGCCTCTCCAGCCGTCCCAATGCCTCCAGCCATCCCGACGCGGCCTTCCTTGTGCGACACCGAGCCCTCTTCCTCTCTCAGATTCGTGATCCTAGGATTGAACTCGATGGTCTCCGAGCTCTACTCCTTCGCCATTCTCGTGATCTACCTAGTCTACCCGATCTCCTCCCTTAGCTGCAGACCGGAAGACCCCGATCTCACCTGTTTGTAGCAGCCCAGCCCGTCGTCCTCCCCCTCTTGGCTTCACACGGCCTAGTTCGCGAAGCTCCAGGAGAAGCCCGATCTGTTCCCTGCTCGACGCCAACACATGGTCGTTGCTTCTAGGTGAATCCCTCCTCTATTCTCAAGTATATCTCTTCCCCCTCCTTCTCCTTTCCCTTCTCTTCATTCTCTCCACCTTGCTCTTCTTCTTTCTCTTCATGTTCTTCTTCTTCCCTTGATCTCCCTCCACCTCTTTCTGATTCCCTACTTCTCCTCCTCCTTTAAAAAAAAAAAAAAAAATCTTAGAGCTAAGTGTATTTGAATTTCATTTTACTTCAAAGATGTGATGGCTGAAATGGTTTTGATCCTTGTTATAATTAGATGATGCATTCACTACTATCTCTTATTATCTGGTTTTACTATATTTTCTTGGTTAAGTTGATGTTTTAATCCTTAGGAGATGTTGAGGGTTGTCAATAATCATGAATAGTTTCATATGGTGTAAGCAAAGTGATTTGTTATTTGAAAGTGAGCAGCCAATATGTCAACTTTACACTTGATTCACCTTAAGTAACTTAAGGTTTTAGATGTGAACATGGTGGAGTTTGTAGGAATCATTTTGCCCTTTCTCAAAATATGCATACAAACCATTTGTGATAATGCCTATTAAGAGTTGATGGAGTTTTTCTTTGATAAAAGTGGGAGTTTCATGAGCTTCTTTGGAAAGTTTGCTTTGTTATCTCTACTTGGTTATCGAATGACGTCCTAGCTCTCTTTAGTAGTGATAATGGTTATCGTTATCCATTGATAGTTTCATAAAACATGGATGAAATTAACATGTTGATTTATATTATTCGGAAATGAGTTCTTTGCATATAGAGTTTGCATTTGTTTGTGGATTGAATCACATGATAATGGGAGTTCATGTAAAAGTTTTTAGAAGACATTGGGAGATATCTTATTGGTTATCAAAATATGCATGCAAGGTGTTTATATAAATATTTGTTTAGAAATCCATAAATTTTGGGACAAATGGTTGTCCCTTGGCAAGCCATATTTGCATGACTAGCTTGAATATCATCTTGTTGATGGTTTGTATTTTGTTCCTAAACAAAGTTGTGATTTGGGATTTTTTTCTTTGCAAGTTTGGCATCTAGTGCTTAGCTCCTTTTTTTCCTATACTCACTTGGTTGCCGGATGATGGATCACTTTGGAAGAATTGTTGTTTATATTTTCTTAAGTTTATTTTATAAATGCGATTATTCAAACTATGAGAATTCCATGAAAAGTTTCACATTATTATTATCTATAAAATACTATCGTGCTTTGTAGTTATTGGACAATGATACATGCTATGTTGAATCATGAATGGTTATGCCTTATGTGGATCGTTTTGCACAACTTGATAAAAATGCCTTGATTTTGTGTTAACAAGTTACTTTAAACCCATAGCTTAATGATACTTTCCTTCATTCTAAAACCCCTAGTGGAATAAGTAGAGATTACATTGTTATAAAATTAACTAAGCATATGGATACATGCGTATCTTCCTTTCCGTCAGAGTATCAAGCACGACTTTCATATTGAATTGGTTCTATTCAATTCTTGCTTTAGTTTAGCAATGAAGCGTTGGATATGACATTCGTTAGCAAATAATCATGTAGCATTCTTATGTTTAAAAGTTTCATATGGATATTTAATTCACTTTTGAGCTTGTTTAGAAAGATATGATAATTACATAGAGGACTTATATTCAATGAAATTTATGGACTTGGGTTGGGAGAGCTTGTTCACATGCTTCATGGCACATGATGTAAAGTTTCCAAGTTGATTTGGGAATAACTAGAATGCAGTTTTTTTTTACAGTTTTTAATGTTCCGAGTTATTTTGAGAAGTGCAAAGTGCAGATTTTCACTTTTTTTTTAGTTCCCAAACTGTTTTGGGATCAAACCATATGCAGATTTTTACTTATTTTTAAGCTCCAAACTTCTTTGGGAATGGGTGGAGTGCAGATTTTGATGCGTCTTACGTTCCAAACTATTTTGGGAAAAAGTTATATGCAGTTTTTTTTTACTATTTTGAGTTCCAAACGATCTCGAGGATGAATTATGTGCAGATTTCTCACTGTTTTGTGCTCTAAGCTGTTTTAAAATGAGTATTGGCATTGATATTGAATGGTGTATAATCTTTTCCTTCATTGGCACCTTGATCGACAAGTGTTGAGATATGCTACGAATGAGGTTAATTCTATTACAATGCATTGGTTTCATGAATATTAGGGTGGTTAAATTATGTTGTAGATTGAATGTTTAGAAAGAGTTGGGAATCTATTACATGAAAGATGTTTGCATATGGGGAAAATTTGGAGCCTTTGCATCTTTACTATTTAGCTCATATTTCATTTATTAGTATTATTATGATGACTTGATTAGAGAACTTTCACGTATATTCATACAGACTTGTGTTGTATCAAAATTATCTTGGAGGCATTTGTGATGATAAAAGTCATATGTGATGAGTTGAATAAGTTGTTGGAAATGACTCTTACTATTAATTCCCCTTTCATGCTAGTTATACAAATTTGTTGGGAATGTTACATACTTGTGTTGATTTATTATCATGAGATTTATTTAATGCGGGTCAAAGAAATGAATGAGCAACAAGTTTTATCATGTCTTGGAGACTCTCCCATGTATGGTTAAAAAAACAATATTTTGATTAGAAAATCTCATATATATGTGTTTACACTTATACAACTTCACCTACACTTAAACTGGTTAGTATCATCATAAAGGTTTGTTAGTGAATCTCCATGTGTCATATGATTTATTTTTTAGCTTCACTTGATTTAATGAGAGCTTAGCATGTGCTTTATAATTCTATTTGCAACTTTCAAGAAAATCTTTCCCTACACGCATATGACTTTTTTTAGAATTGGAATATTTCTTTTATGTCATATTTGGGAGTGAAAAATTTTGACTTGCCTTTTCTTTGTTTTTACAAAAGGAATGTTTGGAGCGTTTCTTTTGTGAAGTTTTAAAGTGGAGGTTGTTGGAGTGTGTTGCAAATTACTAGATGTAGGAAAGCTCCACAAGCTCTTTTGGTGAAAGCTCTTTGGAAAGTTTTGCAAACTATTTTTGTTATGGAAATTTTGTGTCTTATGAAGGTTTCTTGATGAAGGGCTTCATGATGCCTATTCGTTGAGAATCTTTCACAAATTTACCCCACACCAAATAAAAAAAGGAAAAGCACTTGATTGTTTTTGTGTCAAAGAGTTTTGATGTTTTGCTTTCTCTTCGATAAGGGGTTTCATATGTCGTTTCATGTGAAGGTTTTGTAAGTGAATTTTGAGATTTGGAGCTTTATAGTTGTCTTTGGATTGAAAGACTCTTTTGTCTTTTTTTGAGTGAATGATCTTATTTATTTGTGGTTTGTCTTCCTTCTTGTTTTCATTTTCTTTCAAAGTTAGATTTTTTGGAAGAATGTGAAACAAAAGAGAAAACTTGTTTTAGTTTTGGTTTAGGGAATTCGCTCTTTTTCGTTATTTTGGGCTTTATTTAGAGAGTAGTTTGGGTAGTCATTTTAAACATATCAAGTGCTTTATTTGGATTGTGGGGACATTAAAAGGCATTGAAAATACCTTCTTCCTTATTCGTATCACATCAAATTAGGGAGAAGGTTGTTTTAGAGGCACACTTGACTTCAAAGAAGTGTGCCCAACAACAACAATGCCGACATTCCTTTTATTTTTTATTTTTATTCTTTTCTTTCTATTTCATTTAGTAGTCTTTCTCTTTACTTCTAGTACTTATTTATTTGCTATTTATTATCATACTTTCTCACATAAATCCCTAAGCTTATTGATGCATAACGAAAGTCCTAAGGGTTAGAAAAAAAAAACAAAACATCTTTTAATCCCGTAACCTTAGTGACACCTAAGGACAAAAATTAAAGACAGAGTCTTAGATAATATAGACCTATGGTGCATGCTCCCTATAGGATAGAGACATCAAAATCAAACTTAGTGACACGTCTTCCAAGGTTCTAGTTTCCTTAATCCATTAATAATCAACCAATGAAAATTAACCCTAATTCATTCCTTTAAAATGCACTAAAACACTTAATTTTTATTCTAATCATAATTAATATTTCATAACCATTAAAAATATCAAATCTAAATCAAGTTTAAATAATTTAATAATAAACCCTTAACTAACCTAAAGTTTAAAATAGGTAGATTAAGATAGGATATTCAAATCTAACACTAAAATCCATTAGGATAAAAGACTCCTAAAATATCAAACTTTAGATCAATCTTTAAAATCAATCAACAAACTTGATTAATAAATTGCTTAATATATATTTCTTTTATAATTTATAACCAACTAATAATTCAACAAAAATTGGTTGCCATTGGGTAACCCAGGCCTACGAGGCTATTAAGTTAGCCCCAAGGAGGGTGAAATAAACCTCACGACCTCGGTGTGAAACAAATGTGGTGATAAATCAAATCCTAAAATAAAATTTCTAAAATCAATCTTAAAATACTAATACTTAAACTTTAATTAAAATCTTTCTTTTGCCATTTAACAAATCAAATGAAAGTAACTATAATTAAATCATCCTACATACGACATATCCTAAACTACACAGCCTATACACAACTTAGACTTATTTGGTTAGGACACAACTTCTAGCCCTAGGTTAGGCTGACATTTTCTTTCGTTACTTAGTATTTACTACATGCATATGTTTTATAAATGTTATTTTTAAATTTCCTGTTTGTTACATTCTTACTTACATGTATTTATTTTTTGAATGGCATCTACACTCATTTGTGTATTTTTCTTTCATTTTGTCTTGCGTGGTACATTTGGATGACTTGCTCGCTTGAAGCTTTTAAGTGGCTACACCACAAGTCTTGCATGGTAGAGAATAATTTGCTTGCTTGGAGCTTTTAAGTGGCAGTGCCACAATTAGGTATAATTTCTGCAACTTGTAAGCTCTTAATTATATATCGAAACTCCTACACTCCACACACATATTGTTAATGAGTATTCTATTATGTTTAGGTAGCCAACCATAAGTTAGTGCATTAACGAAGCTTTAGCCTTTGCCCCCTTCTGTGAGCCCTAAAGACCATTAGGGTCATTTAGGTCTGTAGAGTAGGCCACCCATTTGTGCCATTGGGCATCGTTGTTTTCTCACACAAAGTGGGTATCGCTAGGATTTTGGCCTTTTTCTAGTTTTGGGTATGATACCTCCCACCTTCTGTGAGCCCTAGAGACCATTAGGGTCATTTAGGCCTGTATAGTAGGCCACCTATTGTGTCATGGGCATCGTTGTTTTCCCACACGAAGTGGGCACCGCTAGGATGGTTTTCTATTATTGTGTGATGCGGGTACCTTGCCTGAAGGATACCATTAGTGTGTTTATTTATTTTTTCTGTACTCTGGATGTCATGCATATATTTTACACACTTTGCTTTTCATTGCACCTCACTTTATATGCATGCATTACATCAGTAGACTTAGGGATATTTTGCATCTATTTCTTTCATCATATGTGGCGGTATGTTTATTCTTTTGCATATTGTAGAGTCCCTGATCTAAGCCTTTTGAATTACGAGCCTTCCCATCTTGCATATATATAGGAAGATTGGTTGTATTTATGATATTAGCTGGCTTCCTTTTTCAGGTAAGGGTACAAGTCCAGATTGCATTAGTTAGGTCGTAGATGTTAATATCGTGTGTATGATATTACATCTCTTATAGATTTAGGATCTAAGGCTAGTGGTACAAGTGTACCATTGTACGCCTTATCGGTGGGTAAGTCTTCTTTTCTTTCGAAGGCTATAAATCTTACCCATCCGCGTCACACAGATGACGCCACCTCCCTCTTTCTCTCATGCATGTTTGAATGCATTGTCTCTTCCTTTTCTCCAATTTCCTCTATTTCAAACCGACCGAGTGTGGATTTGAACTATGCATGATTGATTAAACCAATTTGAGCTTATCTTCCCCTTTGAGTAGGAAAGCCTAGAATTTTTTCTTAGCAATAAACCCATTCGAGAAGATAATCTAACCTCCTTAATCGAGAGTTTTCTTAGACCGATGTCTAAGTTATAATTAACTACGGGGGCTTGCGCCTATAGGAAACCAATCCCCACAATCAAATAAACCTCATTCGAGTTGATGTATCGAATGGGGGAAATCTCATGAACTTTTGGGTTATATATATTATTATCCATCGAGGTTGGTAGGTGAAAGCCACTATCCTTCATGGCTAATCGTATGTATAACTCCATATGCTCTTCCATCGGCCTGCTGGTCAAACAGTCAACAAAGGGTGAGGTGGCAATCAAGTGTTGGAAGGGGGCATCAAGGGTGACTTGGAGAGAGCTTGGAATAACTCACTTGCAATTTACATGAATAAGTATGTATATGTGGATTGATATGGTTTGAATAGGTTGAATGGGTTGAATTGGCCCATTTAACCCTTAAGGGTTTGTTGGATCAACCACATTGACCTAGAACCTAGGTTTGAGCTCAATGGATTTGGCTTGAAATTTGAGATATAGTAGAAGTGTTTTGCGGGGTCAAAAGGGTTTAAATGGTCAAAATGACTATTTAGGCCCTTAAAGGGCCATTGGGTCAACCTAGGTTGACGTGGTCAACCAGGTTGACCAAGGGACCAGGTCTAGGATCAATTGGTTTGGAATGACATTTTGAGTCTATTGGAGATGGTCCCAGGGTCTGGTGAGTTCGATTCAATTAAATTGACCATTTGAACCCTTAAGGGGCTACTTGGTCAACTAGATTGACCAAGTCCTGGGTTTGTGTCCAATGGGTCTCAAATGATATTTGAGATTCATTGGATAAGGTTTCAAATGTTAAAGGGGTTGATCCATGTTGAGTCTTGGACAGAAGTCCAAAAGTCCCTTTAATGGGTATTTTAATCTCTAGTCAATTTTGGGTCAAATTGAGTCCAGAAAAAAATACATGTTATTGATTAACTAGTCATAATAGAGGTAATGGAAGTAGTCAGAAGGTTTGGAAAAAGCACCAAAGTCAAATTCCAAAAGAGGGTTCTTGATAAGAAAGTAGTTAATAATGCTTATATTCAAATCATTAAAGATATGTATGCAGGAGCTATTACTTGTGTTCAAACACAAGGTGGTTTGACCAAGTATTTCCCTATTTCAGTTGGGTTACATCAAGGATTAGCCTTAAGCCCATATCTTTTTGCTTTAGCATGGAAGTTCTCTCTAGACATTTGCAAGAGATGTACCTTGGTGTATGCTTTTTGCTGATGATATTCTTTTTGTTTATAAGACTAGAGAGGGAGTTGAAGGTAAACTTGAATTATGGAGGTCAACCTTAGAGTCTAAAGATTTTCATTTGAGTAGATCTAAAACAGAATATATGGAGTGTAATTTTTGTAGTAATAGACCTAGTGTGGGGATTGTGACTTTGGGTGATCAAGTCATTAATAAGAGTATACGTCTTAGATATCTTGGATCTATTTTCCAGAGTGATGGTCAAATAGATGGGGATATTATCAACATAATTCAAGTTGGATGGTTGAAGTGGAGGAATGCATCAGGCTTGTTGTGTGATAGAAAAGTACACCTCAAACTTAAGGGAAAATTCTATAAGATGGTGGTGTGGCCTGCAATGCTTTATGGTGCCGAATGTTGGCCATTAAAAGAGAAGCATAATACTAAGTTAAGTGTGGTAGAGATGAGGATGCTTAGGTGGATCCGTGGATGAGTGGCTTTGCCCTTAGAGATAGGATACAAATTGAGCATATACGTGAAAAGGTTGGAGTAGCTCCAGTAGAAGATAAAATTAGAGAGAGTCGCCTTAGATGGTTTGGTCACATAAAACGACGGCCTTCCGATGATCCGGTTAAGAGAATAGAGGTATTATATATGACTTATGTTAAGAAAGGTAGAGGCAGACCTAAAAAGACTTGGTTAGAAAATATTATGAATGACCTTTCTTTATTAGATTTAAACGAGAATTTGACTTTTAATAAAACACAATGGAGAAAAAGGATTCATGTAGCCGACCCCACGTAGAGGGATAAAGGCTTGTTGTTGTTGTTGTTGTTGTCATATAAATGAACACAAACTCATTTGTTCATTTATATTCATGAACATGCTTATTTGTTGTTTAGCAAGTAGCTCGTTAAGAAAATTAAAAAAATGCTCATTTAATTATGGCTTAATCTTTTGTTTGATTACTAATTCTATGTCATTGCATTAATTTTCCTATAATGTATATGCTTTACAAATTGTGTATATTATTAGATACATATGTAAAATGAATATATCAAATAAATAACTAGATATATAGATTTAAACATTTTCTTGTTAGTATTTAAACTTCACCAAACAACTTAAATAGCAGCTAAAGAATGATGATAATTATTAAAGCATATAAGCACAACTATGTATGGTAATTAGGCTATTTGTTTAAAGTATTTGCATCAAAATAGATAATTACTTTATGCATGATTAAAGCTCAATTTTGATTCAAACTCGAAGTGAAAACTACTAGACAATCTTGAACAAGATTTTAAAACTTATATTCAAGTTTGACTTGAACTCGAGAAGAAATTAAATGAACTAGCTTGAATACTATTATACTTAGCTCGACTTGGCTGATTTACAACCATAGCCACATGTATAGATAAATAAAAAATAGGATCCAATAGACAAAATATGAAAATTATAGTGGGCCAAAAGATCAGAAACATCTAGAAATATTAAGAAGGCAGAAATAAGGCAGATATTAGGAGAAAAAAAGCTATCTCAAATGCATCTAGGATTGAATAAAATTTTTGTATGTATGAAAGCCAAAGCAGATTAGGTATACCTGTAGTGAGTTCAATAACAAACTTGATGTTTAATCTTAGCTAGTAAAGTCTCCAGAGGCAATAATAGAACCAGGGGAAATAATACAATTATCTATGCTATTGTTCAGTTCCAGGCATAAACTATAAATGAAAATCAACATGGTAAGCAAATATAGTTTCTTTATGGCCTAGTGGTTGTGATAAGAGTCAGTAAACTCTAAAACTAATATAGATGTATCAATACGGAGCATTTTCCGATCCAAACATGCCATATAAAGTACAAGCATTATCATAATAGAAGCGAGCGACGAATAGTTCATTGAAAATTATGGGCACAATTATGGTCGATTATTATCCTTTGTTTCTACCATGGCCTTGGGTATTTCTATATGTTTTTAATACTTTTCTTTGATACATACTTTCTTATTGAAGTAGTTACACAATAGATTGTTTTTGAAAGGAGGTTTTTGTCCTTCTTTAGAGAAAGTGTCTTTAACAACAAATCCCTTAGGGTTTGGTGGTAGTTACGAGATGATTTAGAGATTGGAATGTCGAACATTACTGTCCTTCATCCTTATTTGGCTCATATAAAAGTGTATACCACATATAGTGATGACAACCTTTATCTATTTAAGATTTGGACATGAACTTGATCGAAGTCGCTATTGAATCTTGTAATGAACTTAAACACCATTTATGTTTCTACTAATTTCTTGAAAATTGCCATATCATCGTAATACGTCTTCTTGAGATTTTGGTAATAATCTTGTTAAAGTTAGTAAACCTTCATTGCATTAAAATATTTAATAACATAAAGATTACTCTGCTTGATTGTCGAGATCTTACAAGTGAGGGTAACACATTTTACTTTTGAGCACGTATGTTTGACGATGTCCCTTCTTTTTTTGTGGTAGACATGAAAATATACAATATATTATTTTTATGCATCATGATATTCCAACATCATGTCATTATCATGGAATCAACTTCGTCCAAAAGTACAAAATTTGGGTCTTTCAACTATAGAGGAAGATCTATAAGATGATTGATATTTTTTTTTTAAAAAGATCTTCACAATTTGGGATTATTTAAGACAATTTCTTCCATACAAATGATATAAGGCTTATAGTTTCTGAAATTCTCCCTTAGTCTTATTTTCACCATCATGATGTTGACTTCTTGGAAGGAAAGTTAAAACAATCATACATAATGATGACATTGAATAATATTGATGAGAAAGAAGAAGAAAAAACAACATAGGTTAGAAGAAGGAAACCGTAACAGCTCTCTCAGACCTTGTAGAAAAGTATAAATAAAAACTATTTTGAATTTGTTTGCTTTCTATCTATACACATATTGGAGGTATTACATATGGAAAATAAAAATACAATTTACACATAATAAATCAAATATCTAATAAGAGGGGATGATGACTAGGTGTATAGAGAGGAATACACGGATTATTGATTTGATATCCTAATACGTATCCCTTATTCCATTTGATGTAAGTTTATGCATATGTATTATCATACACAACCTGGGAACCCATATCACCAAGTCCCAAAATACATTCACCATCAGTAACCACAATAACTTGAATTGCTTACTCTAACAAATTCTTTATTACCTCAAGAATCTTGGCCCTGCAAATAATTCATAAATCCAACTAGTACTAAAAAGTCATGATCAGCATATAATTTTCTAAATTACAATATAATAATTTTCTTTTAGACTAATGTAAAGCCCCTTTGGTTGCCTAAAAATGCTCCCAAATTTCTGACAAGCTTCACCAACTATTGGTGTCTAAATAACAGGAAGCCATTCCTCGATATTATCAATCAGAAGCTTGTAAAATAGCCTCTCGTTTGTCTCCTGTCATTAAATTAAAAAATAGTTTTATTGCTTAGCACCTCATTGACTGGATGATTCATAGCCTGAAGTAAAGGAAAGAATGTAGAAGATAGATGAAAAAGAAATGAGTATCCATAATTGTACCTAAAGGTCCATCAGTGTCATGTAAAGTTGAAAGGGAACCTGAAGATTGTGATTAGATTCTTCACCTGTGCAGTAGAATCAATAAAGATCAGAAATTGACAACTAGAATAAGCATATCATGAGTAAGTGATATATAAATTTGATTCCTTAAGTTCTTGAGATAAGCATGTCGGTTGGACTGGTCCAGTGATCGGTCTAACAATACCTACCTCCCAAAGACCTATTTTGTTCTCAAAGTGGAAGGATGGAAATTGATGTTTCACTCTCTCGTACCACTCCCATATGGTGTCATAGCCGGGTAGCATATGGAATATATGACCTAGCTTGTTTTCTTTTTCTCCATAGGAAAATTTCTATTTTTCTTCTGTTTGATTTGACTGATATCCAGGCAATATTCTTCTCGATGGAAAATAAAGTAGATATACTATTTTGATATGTCTATTATTTATGATTCTTTTATTAATATGATTAGCGAGTACTCATTGTTAAGAGATCCACCCCATAATGAATGGCTTTGCGTTCGCTGAAAAGGAGTGAGATGCACAATATTTGTGAGGCCTCCTACCTCCATCATGCTTATCTCAAGAACTTAAGGAATCAAATTTATATATCACTTACTCCTTATATGTTTATTCTAGTTGGCAATTTTTGATCTTTATTGATTATATTGCACAGGTGAAGAAGCTAATCAAGATCTTCAGGTTCCCTTTCAACTTTACATGACACTGATGGACCTTCAGGTATAATTATGGCTACTCAATTCTTTTGCATCTATCTTCTACATTCTTTCCTTTACTTCCGGCTATGAATCATCCGATCGAAGAGGTGCTAATCAATAAAACTATTTTTTTATTTAACGACAGGAGACAAACGAGAGGCTATTTTACAAGCTTC